>NC_088415.1:13448502-13638502 GCF_034236695.1 Oncorhynchus nerka
CTAACTGACTAATGTCTGTCTCATACATGGCCTCATTGACTAACTGACTAATGTCTCTCGTACATGGCCTCATTGACTAACTGACGGTCTGTCTCATACATGGCCTCATTGACTAACTGACTAATGTCTGTCTCATACATGGCCTCATTGACTAACTGACTAATGTCTGTCTCATACATGGCCTCATTGACTAACTGACTAATGTCTGTCTCATACATGGCCTCATTGACTAACTGACTGTCTGAGTCATACATGGCCTCATTGACTAACTGACTAATGTCTGTCTCATACATGGCCTCATTGACTAACTGACTAATGTCTGTCTCATGCATGGCCTCATTGACTAACTGACTAATGTCTGTCTCATACATGGCCTCATTGACTAACTGACTAATGTCTGTCTCGTATATGGCCTCATTGACTAACTGACGGTCTGTCTCATGCATGGCCTCATTGACTAACTGACTAATGTCTGTTTCATGCATGGCCTCATTGACTAACTGACGGTCTGTCTCATGCATGGCCTCATTGACTAACTGACGGTCTGTCTCATGCATGGCCTCATTGACTAACTGACGGTCTGTCTCATGCATGGCCTCATTGACTAACTGACGGTCTGTCTCATGCATGGCCTCATTGACTAACTGACTAATGTCTGTCTCATGCATGGCCTCATTGACTAACTGACTAATGGCTGTCTCATACATGGCCTCATTGACTAACTGACTAATGTCTGTCTCATGCATGGCCTCATTGACTAACTGACGGTCTGTCTCATGCATGGCCTCATTGACTAACTGACTAATGGCTGTCTCATACATGGCCTCATTGACTAACTGACTAATGTCTGTCTCATACATGGCCTCATTGACTAACTGACGGTCTGTCTCATACATGGCCTCATTGACTAACTGACTGTCTGTCTCATACATGGCCTCATTGACTAACTGACGGTCTGTCTCATACATGGCCTCATTGACTAACTGACGGTCTGTCTCATACATGGCCTCATTGACTAACTGGCTAATGTCTCTCATCCATGGCCTCATTGACTAACTGACTAATGTCTGTCTCATACATGGCCTCATTGACTAACTGACTAATGTCTGTCTCATGCATGGCCTCATTGACTAACTGACTAATGTCTGTCTCATACATGGCCTCATTGACTAACTGACTGTCTGAGTCATACATGGCCTCATTGACTAACTGACGGTCTGTCTCATACATGGCCTCATTGACTAACTGACTAATGTCTGTCTCATACATGGCCTCATTGACTAACTGACGGTCTGTCTCATGCATGGCCTCATTGACTAACTGACTAATGTCTGTCTCATACATGGCCTCATTGACTAACTGACTAATGTCTGTCTCATGCATGGTCTCATTGACTAACTGACTAATGTCTGTCTCATACATGGCCTCATTGACTAACTGACTAATGTCTCTCTCATGCATGGCCTCATTGACTAACTGACTAATGTCTGTCTCATACATGGCCTCATTGACTAACTGACTAATGTCTGTCTCATGCATGGCCTCATTGACTAACTGACTAATGTCTGTCTCATACATGGCCTCATTGACTAACTGACTAATGTCTGTCTCATACATGACCTCATTGACTAACTGACTAATGTCTGTCTCATACATGACCTCATTGACTAACTGACTAATGTCTGTCTCATACATGACCTCATTGACTAACTGACTAATGTCTGGCTCATACATGACCTCATTGACTAACTGACTAATGTCTGTCTCATACATGACCTCATTGACTAACTGACTAATGTCTGTCTCATACATGACCTCATTGACTAACTGACTAATGTATGTCTCATACATGACCTCATTGACTAACTGACTAATGTCTGTCTCATGCATGGCCTCATTGACTAACTGACTAATGTCTGTCTCATACATGGCCTCATTGACTAACTGACTGTCTGAGTCATACATGGCCTCATTGACTAACTGACGGTCTGTCTCATACATGGCCTCATTGACTAACTGACTAATGTCTGTCTCATACATGGCCTCATTGACTAACTGACGGTCTGTCTCATGCATGGCCTCATTGACTAACTGACTAATGTCTGTCTCATACATGGCCTCATTGACTAACTGACTAATGTCTGTCTCATGCATGGTCTCATTGACTAACTGACTAATGTCTGTCTCATACATGGCCTCATTGACTAACTGACTAATGTCTCTCTCATGCATGGCCTCATTGACTAACTGACTAATGTCTGTCTCATACATGGCCTCATTGACTAACTGACTAATGTCTGTCTCATGCATGGCCTCATTGACTAACTGACTAATGTCTGTCTCATACATGGCCTCATTGACTAACTGACTAATGTCTGTCTCATACATGACCTCATTGACTAACTGACTAATGTCTGTCTCATACATGACCTCATTGACTAACTGACTAATGTCTGTCTCATACATGACCTCATTGACTAACTGACTAATGTCTGTCTCATACATGACCTCATTGACTAACTGACTAATGTATGTCTCATACATGACCTCATTGACTAACTGACTAATGTCTGTCTCATGCATGGCCTCATTGACTAACTGACTAATGGCTGTCTCATACATGGCCTCATTGACTAACTGACTAATGTATGTCTCATACATGGCCTCATTGACTAACTGACTAATATATGTCTCATACATGGCCTCATTGACTAACTGACTAATGTCTGTCTCATACATGGCCTCATTGACTAACTGACTGTCTGAGTCATACATGGCCTCATTGACTAACTGACGGTCTGTCTCATACATGGCCTCATTGACTAACTGACTAATGTCTGTCTCATACATGGCCTCATTGACTAACTGACGGTCTGTCTCATGCATGGCCTCATTGACTAACTGACTAATGTCTGTCTCATACATGGCCTCATTGACTAACTGACTAATGTCTGTCTCATGCATGGTCTCATTGACTAACTGACTAATGTCTGTCTCATACATGGCCTCATTGACTAACTGACTAATGTCTCTCTCATGCATGGCCTCATTGACTAACTGACTAATGTCTGTCTCATACATGGCCTCATTGACTAACTGACTAATGTCTGTCTCATGCATGGCCTCATTGACTAACTGACTAATGTCTGTCTCATACATGGCCTCATTGACTAACTGACTAATGTCTGTCTCATACATGACCTCATTGACTAACTGACTAATGTCTGTCTCATACATGACCTCATTGACTAACTGACTAATGTCTGTCTCATACATGACCTCATTGACTAACTGACTAATGTCTGTCTCATACATGACCTCATTGACTAACTGACTAATGTCTGTCTCATACATGACCTCATTGACTAACTGACTAATGTCTGTCTCATACATGACCTCATTGACTAACTGACTAATGTCTGTCTCATACATGACCTCATTGACTAACTGACTAATGTCTGTCTCATACATGACCTCATTGACTAACTGACTAATGTATGTCTCATACATGACCTCATTGACTAACTGACTAATGTCTGTCTCATGCATGGCCTCATTGACTAACTGACTAATGGCTGTCTCATACATGGCCTCATTGACTAACTGACTAATGTATGTCTCATACATGGCCTCATTGACTAACTGACTAATATATGTCTCATACATGGCCTCATTGACTAACTGACTAATGTCTGTCTCATACATGGCCTCATTGACTAACTGACTGTCTGAGTCATACATGGCCTCATTGACTAACTGACGGTCTGTCTCATACATGGCCTCATTGACTAACTGACTAATGTCTGTCTCATACATGGCCTCATTGACTAACTGACGGTCTGTCTCATGCATGGCCTCATTGACTAACTGACTAATGTCTGTCTCATACATGGCCTCATTGACTAACTGACTAATGTCTGTCTCATGCATGGTCTCATTGACTAACTGACTAATGTCTGTCTCATACATGGCCTCATTGACTAACTGACTAATGTCTGTCTCATACATGGCATCATTGACTAACTGGCTAATGTCTCTCATCCATGGCCTCATTGACTAACTGACTAATGTCTGTCTCATACATGGCCTCATTGACTAACTGACTAATGTCTGTCTCATACATGACCTCATTGACTAACTGACTAATGTCTGTCTCATACATGACCTCATTGACTAACTGACTAATGTCTGTCTCATACATGACCTCATTGACTAACTGACTAATGTATGTCTCATACATGACCTCATTGACTAACTGACTAATGTCTGTCTCATGCATGGCCTCATTGACTAACTGACTAATGGCTGTCTCATACATGGCCTCATTGACTAACTGACTAATGTATGTCTCATACATGGCCTCATTGACTAACTGACTAATGTCTGTCTCATACATGGCCTCATTGACTAACTGACTGTCTGAGTCATACATGGCCTCATTGACTAACTGACGGTCTGTCTCATACATGGCCTCATTGACTAACTGACTAATGTCTGTCTCATACATGGCCTCATTGACTAACTGACGGTCTGTCTCATGCATGGCCTCTTTGACTAACTGACTAATGTCTGTCTCATACATGGCCTCATTGACTAACTGACTAATGTCTGTCTCATGCATGGTCTCATTGACTAACTGACTAATGTCTGTCTCATACATGGCCTCATTGACTAACTGACTAATGTCTGTCTCATACATGGCATCATTGACTAACTGGCTAATGTCTCTCATCCATGGCCTCATTGACTAACTGACTAATGTCTGTCTCATACATGGCCTCATTGACTAACTGACTAATGTCTGTCTCATACATGACCTCATTGACTAACTGACTAATGTCTGTCTCATACATGACCTCATTGACTAACTGACTAATGTCTGTCTCATACATGACCTCATTGACTAACTGACTAATGTATGTCTCATACATGACCTCATTGACTAACTGACTAATGTCTGTCTCATGCATGGCCTCATTGACTAACTGACTAATGGCTGTCTCATACATGGCCTCATTGACTAACTGACTAATGTATGTCTCATACATGGCCTCATTGACTAACTGACTAATATATGTCTCATACATGGCCTCATTGACTAACTGACTAATGTCTGTCTCATACATGGCCTCATTGACTAACTGACTGTCTGAGTCATACATGGCCTCATTGACTAACTGACGGTCTGTCTCATACATGGCCTCATTGACTAACTGACTAATGTCTGTCTCATACATGGCCTCATTGACTAACTGACGGTCTGTCTCATGCATGGCCTCATTGACTAACTGACTAATGTCTGTCTCATACATGGCCTCATTGACTAACTGACTAATGTCTGTCTCATGCATGGTCTCATTGACTAACTGACTAATGTCTGTCTCATACATGGCCTCATTGACTAACTGACTAATGTCTCTCTCATGCATGGCCTCATTGACTAACTGACTAATGTCTGTCTCATACATGGCCTCATTGACTAACTGACTAATGTCTGTCTCATGCATGGCCTCATTGACTAACTGACTAATGTCTGTCTCATACATGGCCTCATTGACTAACTGACTAATGTCTGTCTCATACATGACCTCATTGACTAACTGACTAATGTCTGTCTCATACATGACCTCATTGACTAACTGACTAATGTCTGTCTCATACATGACCTCATTGACTAACTGACTAATGTCTGTCTCATACATGACCTCATTGACTAACTGACTAATGTCTGGCTCATACATGACCTCATTGACTAACTGACTAATGTCTGTCTCATACATGACCTCATTGACTAACTGACTAATGTCTGTCTCATACATGACCTCATTGACTAACTGACTAATGTATGTCTCATACATGACCTCATTGACTAACTGACTAATGTCTGTCTCATGCATGGCCTCATTGACTAACTGACTAATGGCTGTCTCATACATGGCCTCATTGACTAACTGACTAATGTATGTCTCATACATGGCCTCATTGACTAACTGACTAATATATGTCTCATACATGGCCTCATTGACTAACTGACTAATGTCTGTCTCATACATGGCCTCATTGACTAACTGACTGTCTGAGTCATACATGGCCTCATTGACTAACTGACGGTCTGTCTCATACATGGCCTCATTGACTAACTGACTAATGTCTGTCTCATACATGGCCTCATTGACTAACTGACGGTCTGTCTCATGCATGGCCTCATTGACTAACTGACTAATGTCTGTCTCATCCATGGCCTCATTGACTAACTGACTAATGTCTGTCTCATACATGGCCTCATTGACTAACTGACTAATGTCTGTCTCATACATGACCTCATTGACTAACTGACTAATGTCTGTCTCATACATGACCTCATTGACTAACTGACTAATGTCTGTCTCATACATGACCTCATTGACTAACTGACTAATGTCTGTCTCATACATGACCTCATTGACTAACTGACTAATGTCTGTCTCATACATGACCTCATTGACTAACTGACTAATGTCTGTCTCATACATGACCTCATTGACTAACTGACTAATGTCTGTCTCATACATGACCTCATTGACTAACTGACTAATGTCTGTCTCATACATGACCTCATTGACTAACTGACTAATGTCTGTCTCATACATGACCTCATTGACTAACTGACTAATGTCTGTCTCATACATGACCTCATTGACTAACTGACTAATGTCTGTCTCATACATGACCTCATTGACTAACTGACTAATGTCTGTCTCATACATGACCTCATTGACTAACTGACTAATGTCTGTCTCATACATGACCTCATTGACTAACTGACTAATGTCTGTCTCATACATGACCTCATTGACTAACTGACTAATGTCTGTCTCATACATGACCTCATTGACTAACTGACTAATGTCTGTCTCATGCATGGCCTCATTGACTAACTGACTAATGTCTGTCTCATACATGGCCTCATTGACTAACTGACTAATGTCTGTCTCATACATGGCCTCATTGACTAACTGACTAATGTCTGTCTCATACATGGCATCATTGACTAACTGGCTAATGTCTCTCATCCATGGCCTCATTGACTAACTGACTAATGTCTGTCTCATACATGGCCTCATTGACTAACTGACTAATGTCTGTCTCATACATGGCCTCATTGACTAACTGGCTAATGTCTCTCATACATGGCCTCATTGACTAACAGACTAATGTCTCTCATACATGGCCTCATTGACTAACTGACTAATGTCTGTCTCATACATGGCCTCATTGACTAACTGACTAATGTCTGTCTCATACATGGCCTCATTGACTAACTGACTAATGTCTCTCATACATGGCCTCATTGACTAACTGACTAATGTTTCTCATACATGGCCTCATTGACTAACTGACTAATGTCTGTCTCATACATGGCCTCATTGACTAACTGACTAATGTCTGTCTCATACATGGCATCATTGACTAACTGGCTAATGTCTCTCATCCATGGCCTCATTGACTAACTGACTAATGTCTGTCTCATACATGGCCTCATTGACTAACTGACTAATGTCTGTCTCATACATGACCTCATTGACTAACTGACTAATGTCTGTCTCATACATGACCTCATTGACTAACTGACTAATGTCTGTCTCATACATGACCTCATTGACTAACTGACTAATGTATGTCTCATACATGACCTCATTGACTAACTGACTAATGTCTGTCTCATGCATGGCCTCATTGACTAACTGACTAATGGCTGTCTCATACATGGCCTCATTGACTAACTGACTAATGTATGTCTCATACATGGCCTCATTGACTAACTGACTAATATATGTCTCATGCATGGTCTCATTGACTAACTGACTAATGTCTGTCTCATACATGGCCTCATTGACTAACTGACTAATGTCTGTCTCATACATGGCATCATTGACTAACTGGCTAATGTCTCTCATCCATGGCCTCATTGACTAACTGACTAATGTCTGTCTCATACATGGCCTCATTGACTAACTGACTAATGTCTGTCTCATACATGGCATCATTGACTAACTGGCTAATGTCTCTCATCCATGGCCTCATTGACTAACTGACTAATGTCTGTCTCATACATGGCCTCATTGACTAACTGACTAATGTCTGTCTCATACATGACCTCATTGACTAACTGACTAATGTCTGTCTCATACATGACCTCATTGACTAACTGACTAATGTCTGTCTCATACATGACCTCATTGACTAACTGACTAATGTATGTCTCATACATGACCTCATTGACTAACTGACTAATGTCTGTCTCATGCATGGCCTCATTGACTAACTGACTAATGTCTGTCTCATACATGGCCTCATTGACTAACTGACTAATGTCTGTCTCATACATGGCCTCATTGACTAACTGACTAATATATGTCTCATACATGGCCTCATTGACTAACTGACTAATGTCTGTCTCATACATGGCCTCATTGACTAACTGACTGTCTGAGTCATACATGGCCTCATTGACTAACTGACGGTCTGGCATGGCCTCATTGACTAACTGACTAATGTCTGTCTCATACATGGCCTCATTGACTAACTGACGGTCTGTCTCATGCATGGCCTCATTGACTAACTGACTAATGTCTGTCTCATACATGGCCTCATTGACTAACTGACTAATGTCTGTCTCATGCATGGTCTCATTGACTAACTGACTAATGTCTGTCTCATACATGGCCTCATTGACTAACTGACTAATGTCTCTCTCATGCATGGCCTCATTGACTAACTGACTAATGTCTGTCTCATACATGGCCTCATTGACTAACTGACTAATGTCTGTCTCATGCATGGCCTCATTGACTAACTGACTAATGTCTGTCTCATACATGGCCTCATTGACTAACTGACTAATGTCTGTCTCATACATGACCTCATTGACTAACTGACTAATGTCTGTCTCATACATGACCTCATTGACTAACTGACTAATGTCTGTCTCATACATGACCTCATTGACTAACTGACTAATGTCTGTCTCATACATGACCTCATTGACTAACTGACTAATGTCTGGCTCATACATGACCTCATTGACTAACTGACTAATGTCTGTCTCATACATGACCTCATTGACTAACTGACTAATGTCTGTCTCATACATGACCTCATTGACTAACTGACTAATGTATGTCTCATACATGACCTCATTGACTAACTGACTAATGTCTGTCTCATGCATGGCCTCATTGACTAACTGACTAATGGCTGTCTCATACATGGCCTCATTGACTAACTGACTAATGTATGTCTCATACATGGCCTCATTGACTAACTGACTAATATATGTCTCATACATGGCCTCATTGACTAACTGACTAATGTCTGTCTCATACATGGCCTCATTGACTAACTGACTGTCTGAGTCATGGCCTCATTGACTAACTGACGGTCTGTCTCATACATGGCCTCATTGACTAACTGACTAATGTCTGTCTCATACATGGCCTCATTGACTAACTGACTAATGTCTGTCTCATGCATGGCCTCATTGACTAACTGACTAATGTCTGTCTCATCCATGGCCTCATTGACTAACTGACTAATGTCTGTCTCATACATGGCCTCATTGACTAACTGACTAATGTCTGTCTCATACATGGCCTCATTGACTAACTGACTAATGTCTGTCTCATACATGGCCTCATTGACTAACTGACTAATGTCTGTCTCATACATGGCCTCATTGACTAACTGACTAATGTCTGTCTCATACATGACCTCATTGACTAACTGACTAATGTCTGTCTCATACATGCCTCATTGACTAACTGACTAATGTCTGTCTCATACATGGCCTCATTGACTAACTGACTAATGTCTGTCTCATACATGACCTCATTGACTAACTGACTAATGTCTGTCTCATACATGACCTCATTGACTAACTGACTAATGTCTGTCTCATACATGGCCTCATTGACTAACTGACTAATGTCTGTCTCATACATGGACCTCATTGACTAACTGACTAATGTCTGTCTCATACATGGCCTCATTGACTAACTGACTAATGTCTGTCTCATACATGGCCTCATTGACTAACTGACTAATGTCTCATGTGACCTCATAACTGACATGGCCTCATTGACTAATTGACTAATGTCTGTCTCATACATGGCCTCATTGACTAACTGACTAATGTCTGTCTCATGCATGGCCTCATTGACTAACTGACTAATGTCTGTCTCATACATGGCCTCATTGACTAACTGACTAATGTCTGTCTCATACATGGCCTCATTGACTAACTGACTAATGTCTGTCTCATACATGGCCTCATTGACTAACTGACTAATGTCTGTCTCATCCATGGCCTCATTGACTAACTGACTAATGTCTGTCTCATACATGGCCTCATTGACTAACTGACTAATGTCTGTCTCATACATGGCCTCATTGACTAACTGGCTAATGTCTCTCATACATGGCCTCATTGACTAACTGACTAATGTCTGTCTCATACATGGCCTCATTGACTAACTGACTAATGTCTGTCTCATACATGGCCTCATTGACTAACTGACTAATGTCTCTCATACATGGCCTCATTGACTAACTGACTAATGTTCTCATACATGGCCTCATTGACTAACTGACTAATGTCTGTCTCATACATGGCCTCATTGACTAACTGACTAATGTCTGTCTCATACATGGCCTCATTGACTAACTGACTAATGTCTGTCTCATACATGGCCTCATTGACTAACTGACTAATGTCTGTCTCATACATGGCCTCATTGACTAACTGACTAATGTCTGTCTCATACATGGCCTCATTGACTAACTGACTAATGTCTGTCTCATACATGACCTCATTGACTAACTGACTAATGTCTGTCTCATACATGACCTCATTGACTAACTGACTAATGTCTGTCTCATACATGACCTCATTGACTAACTGACTAATGTCTGTCTCATGCATGGCCTCATTGACTAACTGACTAATGTCTGTCTCATACATGGCCTCATTGACTAACTGACTAATGTATGTCTCATACATGGCCTCATTGACTAACTGACTAATATCTGTCTCATACATGGCCTCATTGACTAACTGACTAATGTCTGTCTCATACATGGCCTCATTGACTAACTGACTGTCTGAGTCATACATGGCCTCATTGACTAACTGACGGTCTGTCTCATACATGGCCTCATTGACTAACTGACTAATGTCTGTCTCATACATGGCCTCATTGACTAACTGACGGTCTGTCTCATGCATGGCCTCATTGACTAACTGACTAATGTCTGTCTCATACATGGCCTCATTGACTAACTGACTAATGTCTGTCTCATGCATGGTCTCATTGACTAACTGACTAATGTCTGTCTCATACATGGCCTCATTGACTAACTGACTAATGTCTGTCTCATGCATGGCCTCATTGACTAACTGACTAATGTCTGTCTCATACATGGCCTCATTGACTAACTGACTAATGTCTGTCTCATGCATGGCCTCATTGACTAACTGACTAATGTCTGTCTCATACATGGCCTCATTGACTAACTGACTAATGTCTGTCTCATACATGACCTCATTGACTAACTGACTAATGTCTGTCTCATACATGGCCTCATTGACTAACTGACTAATGTCTGTCTCATACATGACCTCATTGACTAACTGACTAATGTCTGTCTCATACATGACCTCATTGACTAACTGACTAATGTCTGGCTCATACATGACCTCATTGACTAACTGACTAATGTCTGTCTCATACATGACCTCATTGACTAACTGACTAATGTCTGTCTCATACATGACCTCATTGACTAACTGACTAATGTCTGTCTCATACATGGCCTCATTGACTAACTGACTAATGTCTGTCTCATGCATGGCCTCATTGACTAACTGACTAATGGCTGTCTCATACATGGCCTCATTGACTAACTGACTAATGTATGTCTCATACATGGCCTCATTGACTAACTGACTAATATATGTCTCATACATGGCCTCATTGACTAACTGACTAATGTCTGTCTCATACATGGCCTCATTGACTAACTGACTGTCTGAGTCATACATGGCCTCATTGACTAACTGACGGTCTGTCTCATACATGGCCTCATTGACTAACTGACTAATGTCTGTCTCATACATGGCCTCATTGACTAACTGACGGTCTGTCTCATGCATGGCCTCATTGACTAACTGACTAATGTCTGTCTCATCCATGGCCTCATTGACTAACTGACTAATGTCTGTCTCATACATGGCCTCATTGACTAACTGACTAATGTCTGTCTCATACATGACCTCATTGACTAACTGACTAATGTCTGTCTCATACATGACCTCATTGACTAACTGACTAATGTCTGTCTCATACATGGCCTCATTGACTAACTGACTAATGTCTGTCTCATACATGGCCTCATTGACTAACTGACTAATGTCTGTCTCATACATGACCTCATTGACTAACTGACTAATGTCTGTCTCATTGACTAACATGACCTCATTGACTAACTGACTAATGTCTGTCTCATACATGACCTCATTGACTAACTGACTAATGTCTGTCTCATACATGACCTCATTGACTAACTGACTAATGTCTGTCTCATACATGACCTCATTGACTAACTGACTAATGTCTGTCTCATACATGACCTCATTGACTAACTGACTAATGTCTGTCTCATACATGACCTCATTGACTAACTGACTAATGTCTGTCTCATACATGACCTCATTGACTAACTGACTAATGTCTGTCTCATACATGACCTCATTGACTAACTGACTAATGTCTGTCTCATACATGACCTCATTGACTAACTGACTAATGTCTGTCTCATACATGACCTCATTGACTAACTGACTAATGTCTGTCTCATGCATGGCCTCATTGACTAACTGACTAATGTCTGTCTCATACATGGCCTCATTGACTAACTGACTAATGTCTGTCTCATACATGGCCTCATTGACTAACTGACTAATGTCTGTCTCATACATGGCATCATTGACTAACTGGCTAATGTCTCTCATCCATGGCCTCATTGACTAACTGACTAATGTCTGTCTCATACATGGCCTCATTGACTAACTGACTAATGTCTGTCTCATACATGGCCTCATTGACTAACTGGCTAATGTCTCTCATACATGGCCTCATTGACTAACAGACTAATGTCTCTCATACATGGCCTCATTGACTAACTGACTAATGTCTGTCTCATACATGGCCTCATTGACTAACTGACTAATGTCTGTCTCATACATGGCCTCATTGACTAACTGACTAATGTCTCTCATACATGGCCTCATTGACTAACTGACTAATGTTTCTCATACATGGCCTCATTGACTAACTGACTAATGTCTGTCTCATACATGGCCTCATTGACTAACTGACTAATGTCTCTCATGCTGTTTAGCGGTTAAGGCCATTAGGCCAGTAACTTAAAGGTTGCTGGTTTGAATCCCTAAGCTGACTAGATGAAAAATCTGTCGACGTGCTCGAGATAGGCACTCAACCCTAGTTGCTCTGTGAAAGAGTAGCACTAAAATGTCAACGTTAGGATGGATGTCAGCGGTGGCGCAGTGTCATCTAACTAATGAATAATCCCCAGGAGCATGGTTAGACCCAGTCTTAGTGCTCTCCCTGGGCCAAAGTGTTCAGAGAGAGTCTAGATTATGAATTTGTGCACTGACAACGCTATGCTTTAGCCTACAGAACCTGTTAAAATCCAGGTAGTCAAATTTAAAAGAGGCCAAGAAAAAGAAATGAGTTCCTTTTAAGGGCGGTGTTTTCACCAGATTGGGTCCCATACAGTTGTAGCAATGAGATACACAGTAGACTCAGTCTGTCGTAATGACACAGTATGATACCAACATAGCTGCAGGGATAACTGGTGCTGATGGGACAATGAAAGTCCCTCGTGTAGCTTAATGAACACTGCACCCGGAGGCCTTCAACTGAGTGTAGATTACTGTGTTGTGAATGATGGTCATCTCATAATAGTCAGTGTGCTAAAGCTGCTACACAATGTCTCCCTTCCATGCCGACTTGACGTGACATTGTAATTATTTCCAGATGTTACCTGAGTGGGAAGGGTTTTTAACATTTAAATGCCCAGTGTTTCACAGCAGATCTCTTTTATACGTGTACAAGTTAGTGTGCAGTGGGAGGACGTTGTGGCATAGTCACAATTCAGTGAAACTGAATCATGAAAGTGTGTGTGTGGCGTGTGTGTGTGTGTGTGTGGCATGAGTGCCCATTCTCCCACCATGTCCACTCTCCTTCTCCGAGGCCACACCCCTTCAATTGTCAGCACTTATTGTAGATAATGCTATTGATTGTCAAAACGAATTGTTCATTGTGATGGATATCCTGTTGTATGAGCATTAGTGCTTTAGATGATGTTGGAAAGGATCTTTGAAATGTTCTTATTTTATAACCTTTATTTAACTAGGCAAGTCAGTTAAAAACAAATACTTATTTACAATGACGGCCTACCCTGGCCAAACCCGGACGAAGCTGGGCCAATTGTGCGCTGTCCTGTGGGACTCCCAATCACGGCTGGATGTGATACAGCCTGGAATCGAACCAGGAACTGTAGTGACACCCCTTGCACTGAGATGCAGTGCCTTAGACCGCTGCGCCACTCGGGAGCTCAATGTTATTTATCAGAGGACCTCACAAAAGGCACATAGCAGCTGTACCCTCCTCCTGTCACAATAGGAATGTGTGGGGTGCTATGGAGATATCCATCCCTGCTAAAGCAACATGAGAAACATGCAAAAACAAATGTATTAAAACTTAACATGCTCTTGAGAGATGTCCAAAATGACTACCTATCAGAAATGACTGTCATTCAATGCATAGTGCCTTCAGAAAGTATTCATACCCCTGGACTTACTTAACATTTTGTTGTTACAGCCTGAATTCAAAATCTACACACAATACCCTGTGATAACATGGTAAAAACATGTTTTTAGAGATTTTTATTGAACATTTATTGAAAATTAAATACAGAAGTATCTATTTTACATAGGAATTCACACCCCTGAGCCAACACTTCTTGTCACGATCGTTGTATGAGTGAGACCAAGGCGCAGCGTTGAAATGAACACCGAACAAACCAACAAAAATAACAAACCGAACCGTGAAGCTATACAATATAGATCTGACAGGCAACTACATATAGTCAAGATCCCACAAACACCAAAGGGAAATGGCTACCTAAATATGATCCCCCAATCAGAGACAACGATAAACAGCTGTCTCTGATTGGGAACCATATCAGGCCAACATAGAATTACGAAAACCCCTAGACATACTAAAACCCTAGACAATACAAAAAACCCTAGACATTACAAAACTAGCTTACCCACCCTAGTCACACCCTGACCTAACCAAAATATAAAGAAAACAGAGATATCTCAGGTCAGGGCGTGACACTTCTGGGAGCACCTTTGGGCGCAAGGTACATTTCTGGTCACCTGAATTGTTTAATATTTGCACATTATTCTTTAAAAAATTATTCAAGTTCTGTCAAGTTGGTTGTTGATGATCGCTAGACAGCTATTTTCAAATGTTGCCATAGATTTTCAAGTAGATTTAAGTCAAAACTGTAACTAGGCCACTCCGGTACATTCAATTTCTTCTTGGTAAGCAACTCCAGTGTAGATTTGTGTTTTAGGTTATTGTCCTGCTGAAAGGAGAATTCATCTTCTAGTGTCTGGTGGAAAGCAGACTGACCAGGTTTTCCTCTAGGATTTTGCTTGTGCTTAGGCTACATTTATTTTTTATCCTGAAAAACTCCCCAGTCCATTACGATTACAAGTATACCCATAACACTACGCTTGAAAATATGGAGTGGTACACAGTAATGTGTTGTATTGGATTTGCCCCAAACATAACAATAGTTAATTGCTTTGCCACATGTTTTTGCAATATTACTTTAGTGCCTTGTAAACAGAATGCATGTTTTAGAATATTTTTTATCCTGTACAGTATTCCTTCTTTTTACTGTCAATTAGGTTAGCATTGTGGAGTAACTACAATATTGTTTATCAATTCCTCAGTTTTCTCCTATCACAGCCATTAAACTTTGTGACTGTTTTAATAAAGTCACTATTGGTTTCATGGTGAAATCCCTGAGTGGTTTCCTTCCTCTCCGGCAACTGAGTTAGGAAGGACGCCTGTATCTTTGTAGTGACTGGGTGTATTGATACACCATCCGAGGTGTAATTAATAACTTCACCATGCTCAAAGGGATATTCAATGTCTGCTTTTTTTTATACCATCTACCAATAGGTGCCCTTCTTTGCGAGACATTGAAAAACGTCCCGTCCATTGTGGTTGAATCGGTGTTTGAAATTCACTGCTCGACTGAGGGACCATACAGATGATTGCATGTGAGGGATAAAGAGACGGGGTAATAATTCAAAAAATCATGTTAAACACTATTATTGAACACAGAGTGAGTCCGTGCAACTTATTATGCCCTGTTAAGCAAATGTTTACTCCTGAACTTATTTAGTCTTGCCATAACTAAGGGGTTGAATACTTATTGACTCAATATATTTTTGTTTTTCATTTTTGATGAACTTGTAAACATTTCTAAATTACAATAATTCCACTTCTTTCTGAAGACACTGTATTAGGCCTAAACTACAAATCAAACATCTCATAATGTAATTACTGGGAGCTCATATTAATATTACATATGATTTACTAGCCCTGCCATGGTGAAGATTTGAGAAACAGATCATATTATCTGAATGATCAGCAGTAATCTTAAAAGACTGGTGTTTTTATAGTCAAACTGGTCTCATAGACCATACATATATATATGAAAATCAGGGACACTGAAATTAGTATGATATGTTACGTTTGGTATGGTGAAATGTATTTTCATCACAGACAACTTTAGCATTTTAGCTAATAATCAACTTTGCAACTACTTAGCATGTTAGCTAACCCTAACCTAACTCTAACCTTAAAGAGCCACTGAACACGCCGATTAGCATGTGTTTTCCTGCTGCTCAAAATAATTGTTTTGGAGGTGTTTTTACTGACCAGTTTGATTGTCCCTCATGAGACACTGTAGATGTGGAAGCCTATTTCACTTCCCCAAAATCCCCATAACTAATTTTAAAAAAGTAAGAAATCTGTAATTAATTTTGCCGTTTTTGCAGAGGATGTTTAAGTTGCACAATTTTACATCTAACTAAGGTGTTTGGTGCAGTATTTCTCAAGTTAAAAAAATGTGAGGCAGGTCTGACTCGCTGTCTATGCCATTGGATAGAGAGCAATCAACGCAGCTGTTCATCTCAAGTTAGTGGGCAAATGTACATCGTCAAATCAAAACCCAACCTTCATTTACCCATTTACACTTTGTAGTCAAGTTTGACACTAGAATAACTGTTTCTGACTCATATCAATACCGCATAGGCCATATTCAAAGGGATTTGTTGATTTTTAAAGGCAGTCGCTCTTTAACCCCTAGCCTAGATAACGTTAGCCACCTAGCTAACATTAGCATTAGCCACTAGCTAACATTAGCCACCTAGCTAGCATTAGCCACTAGCTAACATTAGCCACAACAAATTGGAATTTTTAACATATAAAACGTTAAGCAAACTTGGAACGTTGTAAGAATTGCAATTCGTAACATATCATACGAACTGTAATCTGTAACATATCATACACAATGGTTTATGGACATCCACAAATTAATACATACCATTAGAAACGTAACATAACTAATTGGAGTATCCCGGAATTTAATTTACTATGTTATGTCTAACCCCTAGTCCAGGTTGGGATAGTGCAGTGGGAAATGCCTGTAGAGCAACATCATATTTTGACATTTTTTGACTACTTAACAAAACATTTAAAGGATAGATGATTCTGTAAGTATTCATTTGCCATTCCATGTCAAAATACTGTATTATTTTACCTTTATTTAACTAGGCTTGTCAGTTAAGAACAAATTCTTATTTACAATGACGGCCTACCAAAAGGCAAAAGGCCTCCCGCGGGGATGGGGGCTGGGATTAAAAATAAATAAAAATGTAGGACAAAACACACATCCCGACAAGAGAGACAACACTACATAAAGAGAGACCTAAAGACAACAACATAACATGGCAGCAACACATGACAACAACATGGTAGCAACACAACATGACAACAACATGGCAGCAGCACAACATGGTAGCAGCACAAAACAGGGTACAAACATTGTTGGGCACAGACAACAGCACAAAGGGCAAGAAGGTAGAGACAACAATACATCACGCAAAGCGGCCACAACTGTCAGTAAGTGTCCATGATTGAGTTTTATTTATTTATTTTATTTCACCTTTATTTAACCAGGTAGGCTAGTTGAGAACAAGTTCTCATTTGCAACTGCGACCTGGCCAAGATAAAGCATAGCAGTGTGAACAGACAACACAGAGTTACACATGGAGTAAACAATTAACAAGTCAATAACACAGTAGAAAAAAAAAATGGGCAGTCTATATACAATGTGTGCAAAAGGCATGAGGAGGTAGGCGAATAATACAATTTTGCAGATTAACACTGGGGTGATAAATGATCAGATGGTCATGTACAGGTAGAGATATTGGTGTGCAAAAGAGCAGAAAAGTAAATAAATAAATAAATAAAAAACAGTATAAAAACAGTATGGGAATGAGGTAGGTGAAAATGGGTGGGCTATTTACCAATAGACTATGTACAGCTGCAGCGATCGGTTAGCTGCTCGGATAGCTGATGTTTGAAGTTGGTGAGGGAGATAAAAGTCTCCAACTTCAGCGATTTTGCAGTTCGTTCCAGTCACAGGCAGCAGAGTACTGGAACGAAAGGCGGCCAAATGAGGTGTTGGCTTTAGGGATGATCAGTGAGATACACCTGCTGGAGCGTGTGCTACGGATGGGTGTTGCCATCGTGACCAGTGAACTGAGATAAGGCGGAGCTTTACCTAGCATGGACTTGTAGATGACCTGAGCCAGTGGGTCTGGCGACGAATATGTAGCGAGGGCCAGCCGACTAGAGCATACAAGTCGCAGTGGTGGGTGGTATAAGGTGCTTTGGTGACAAAACGGATGGCACTATGATAGACTGCATCCAGTTTGCTGAGTAGAGTGTTGGAAGCCATTTTGTAGATGACATCGCCGAAATCAAGGATCGGTAGGATAGTCAGTTTTACTAGGGTAAGCTTGGCGGCGTGAGTGAAGGAGGCTTTGTTGCGGAATAGAAAGCCGACTCTTGATTTGATTTTCGATTGGAGATGTTTGATGTGAGTCTGGAAGGAGAGTTTGCAGTCTAGCCAGACACCTAGGTACTTATAGATGTCCACATATTCAAGGTCGGAACCATCCAGGGTGGTGATGCTAGTCGGGCATGCGGGTGCAGGCAGCGATCGGTTGAAAAGCATGCATTTGGTTTTACTCGCGTTTAAGAGCAGTTGGAGGCCACGGAAGGAGTGCTGTATGGCATTGAAGCTCGTTTGGAGGTTAGATAGCACAGTGTCCAATGACGGGCCGAAAGTATATAGAATGGTGTCGTCTGCGTAGAGGTGGATCAGGGAATCGCCCGCAGCAAGAGCAACATCATTGATATATACAGAGAAAAGAGTCGGCCCGAGAATTGAACCCTGTGGCACCCCATAGAGACTGCCAGAGGACCGGACAGCATGCCCTCCGATTTGACACACTGAACTCTGTCTGCAAAGTAATTGGTGAACCAGGCAAGGCAGTCATCCGAGAAACCGAGGCTATTGAGTCTGCCGATAAGAATATGGTGATTGACAGAGTCGAAAGCCTTGGCGAGGTCGATGAAGACGGCTGCACAGTACTGTCTTTTATCGATGGCGGTTATGATATCGTTTAGTACCTTGAGCGTGGCTGAGGTGCACCCGTGACCGGCTCGGAAACCAGATTGCACAGCGGAGAAGGTACGGTGGGATTCGAGATGGTCAGTGACCTGTTTGTTGACTTGGCTTTCGAAGACCTTAGATAGGCAGGGCAGGATGGATATAGGTCTATAGCAGTTTGGGTCCAGGGTGTCTCCGCCTTTGAAGAGGGAAGAGTCTTTGAATAGAGAGATTGAGATAAAACTGTCCAGTTTGAGTGTTTGTTGCAGCTCGTTCCAGTCACTAGCTGCAGCGAACTGAAAAGAGGAGCAACTCAGGTGCTTTGGGGACCTTCAACAGAATGTGACTGGCAGAACGGGTGTTGTATGTGGAGGATGAGGGCTGCAGTAGATATCGCAGATGGGGGGAGTGAGGCCTAAGAGGGTTTTTATAAATAAGCATCAACCAGTGGGTCTTTCGACGGGTATACAGAGATGACCAGCTTACAGAGGAGTATAGAGTGCTGTGTCCTGTAAGGAGCATTTGTGGCAAATCTGATGGCCGAATGGTATAGAACATCTAGCCGCTCGAGAGCACCCTTACCTGCCGCCTCCGTAATCTAGCATGGGTAGGATGATCATCTGAATCAGGGTAAGTTTGGCAGCTGAGGTGAAAGAGGAGCAATTACTTTAGCCTGCAGCTTTGATATGTGCTGAGAGAAGGTCAGTGTACCATCTAGCCATACTCCCAAGTACTTGTATAAATTGACTACCCCAATCTCTAAACCATCAGAGGAAGTAATCACACCTGTGGGGAGGGGGGCATTCTTCATACCAAACCACATGACCTTTGTTTTGGAGGTGTGCAGAACAAGGTTAAGGGAAGAGAAAGCTTGTTGGACACTAAGAAAGCTTTGTTGTAGAGTGTTTAACACAAAATCCGGGGAGGGGGCCAATTGAGTATAAGTATCATCTGCATATAAATGGATGAGAGAGCTTCCTACTGCCTGAGCTATGTTGTTGATGTATTACCCATCATCACTATTTTACTAGCATGACAGCAAATTGCATTCCTCTGCACTGAACGTAAGCTTCTTAATGAAATGGGATGCAAAGAAACAAGGAAAGCAAAACCAATAAAGTAATGTGACACAAGTGTGTGTTTGGATTTTAATGTGTCCTTCACACAGTTGTGGTGCTCTGAGTCAGTGTACATCCTCATTTACCCAGCCTCCTCTTTCTCTCGCCTCCACCCAGGATTACATCTCCACTGCTTGCCTCAGTGACTCCATTAGATTTCAATTATGTCTCTTTTTCCCTCCGTCCTGTAAATCCAGGGAAGTGTTAGAGTAAGGAGAGAAAAGATGCTGTGTGGGGCAGGAATAGAGCACGGGTGAGCGAGAGTGAGTAATGTAAAAATATTGGTGGAGATAGAGGCAGAAATACATTATTAAAAGATTGGTGGAGATCGAGGCAGAAATACATTATTAAAAGATTGGTGGAGATCGAGGCAGAAATACATTATTAAAAGATTGGTGGAGATCGAGGCAGAAATACATTATTAAAAGAGTGGTGGAGATAGAGGCAGAAATACATTATTAAAAGATTGGTGGAGATCGAGGCAGAAATACATTATTAAAAGATTGGTGGAGATCGAGGCAGAAATACATTATTAAAAGATTGGTGGAGATCGAGGCAGAAATACATTATTAAAAGAGTGGTGGAGATAGAGGCAGAAATACATTATTAAAAGATTGGTGGAGATCGAGGCAGAAATACATTATTAAAAGAGTGGTGGAGATCGAGGCATGAATACATTATTAAAAGATTGGTGGAGATCGAGGCAGAAATACATTATTAAAAGATTGGTGCAGATCGAGGCAGAAATACATTATTAAAAGATTGGTGGAGATCGAGGCAGAAATACATTATTAAAAGATTGGTGGAGATCGAGGCAGAAATACATTATTAAAAGATTGGTGGAGATCGAGGCAGAAATACATTATTAAAAGAGTGGTGGAGATAGAGGCAGAAATACATTATTAAAAGATTGGTGGAGATCGAGGCAGAAATACATTATTAAAAGATTGGTGGAGATCGAGGCATGAATACATTATTAAAAGATTGGTGGAGATCGAGGCAGAAATACATTATTAAAAGATTGGTGGAGATCGAGGCAGAAATACATTATTAAAAGATTGGTGGAGATCGAGGCAGAAATACATTATTAAAAGATTGGTGGAGATCGAGGCAGAAATACATTATTAAAAGATTGGTGGAGATAGAGGCAGAAACATATTATTTATTCATAATGATGATTCTGTAATGATTTATAGATAGCACCCATTAACAGAAGGTAATCTCTTTTTATTTCTGTCTATTTCTTTGAAGTCAGTTTTATACTCCGGACTGGAACATCAATGCAGGGCAATGGGAGAGCCAAGGCTGTTTGTCCTCTGGAGTGGGATCAGTGTGAGAAAAAGGCTGAAGTGTGAGAGTTATCTGAAGCTGTTCTCTCCCTCACCTCCTGCTTCTAAAGCCAATCTCTTTGTCTCCTGGGTCACATTGTGCGTATTGATGATTAGTGTCCTCTCTTAACCTCTCTCTCTTGACAAAAAAAAAGTTTCACTCTTTCCCATTCATTTTTAATGCTCAACGTTGGCAGATAATGTGTCCCAAAAGAGCTACATTCGGTTATGGATTATACATTTAAGACCATTTTGTGCTATTACTATAAAGAATAGATGTAGTTGAGAAAAACAAGAAACGACCTTAAAGCTAGGATCCTATGCTGCTATATCCATTTTTTTACTTATAAGTAAATTATTATACACACACACACACACACACACACACACACACACACACACACACACACACACACACAGACACACAGTGTGACATAGTTAATGTTTTAAATTACTATTGTAGCTGGAAATGGCTGATTTTTAAATGGGAATATCTCCATAGGCGTACAGATGCCCATTATGAGCAACCATCACTGTTGTGTTCCAATGGCACATTGTGTTAGCTAATCCAAATGTATAATGCAAAAATGCAAAAGGCTAATTGATCATTTGAAAACCCCTTTGCAATGATGTTAGCACAGCTGAAAACTGTTGTTCTGATTAAATAAGCAATAATACTGGCCTTCTTTAGACTAATTGAGTATCAGGAGCATCAGCATTTGTGGGTTCGATTACGGGCTCAAAATGGCCAGAAACAAAGACCTTTCTTCTGAAACTCGTCAGTCTATTCTTGTTCTGAGAAATTAAGGCTATTCCATGCGATAAATTGACAAGAAACTGAAGATCTTGTACAGCGCTGTGTACTACTCCTTTCAAAGAACAGTGCAAACTGTCTCTAACCAGAATAGAAAGAGGAGTGGTAGGCCCCGGTGCACAACTGAGCAAAAGGACAAGTACATTAGTGTCTAGTTTGAGAAACAGATGCCTCACAAGTTCTCAACTGGCAGCTTCATTAAATAGTACCCGCAAAGCACCAGTCTCAACGTCAACAGTGAAGCAAGGCGACTCTGGGATGCTGGCCTTCTAGGCAGTTGCAAAGAAAGCGCCATTTCTCAGAATGGCCAATAAAAATAAAAGATTTAGATGGGCAAAAGAACACTGGACAGTGACCCCAAACCTTTGAACGGTAGTGTCTATAACTTATCAATGCCTTGTGAGCTTAGTTCAACGGTCATATCCAATGAGAACCCAAAATAGGCTTGTTTTACTCCAATGTTTGTAAACAATGTAAATGTTGTTTTTTTAAACACTGTATAGCCTCAAAGCATGGTTAGAACTATCATTTTGACACCATATATCGTCAGTACTCGTATCCATAGCTCTGTCTAGGAATTTGAGTAGTTACATTTTCTCCATGCTCATCCCTCAGTTTTTTACCAAAAATAAGAGGCAGGGGTGACTGCTTTGTTATTGTTTCAACTAAGGGTTCTAGCTTACAATTTATTTCATTACGACTCAATTCAGAGATCACAAATCAATTAGATCAATAAAGTACCATTAAATGTATTGAATGGGAATAGATTTTTCTTTCGGTTCTGTAATTAACTTGTCAATATAGATCCGTATGTGCATGAGAGTGAGTACTATACTATCCTACCTCTTTGAATGCAAGACAGATGAGGTGCTTCACTGAGTAAGTTGAAAACCTATTTAGTTCATGAAACATCCGATTTGATCAGTGACCAATAGAAACCAGAACAATTGCCCTGCTCTAATTGGACCATACTGCAATGCATCATGCAGAAGAGACTTGTAGGGCCAATTACTTGATTGTTTGTGACAACTGTTTACAAAATGTTCTCTTTATATGTATAAATAGATTCACGTACGTTTCAAACAGGTCAGTAGTACACTTCAAGTCCCCCCAGTTACCATAGTTCCTTTCTGTGTATTTCTACAGTATTGTAGGTAGGTAGGTAAGAACAAGGACTAGTCAGGACATTATTAGAAGGCAATATGATTATATGCCATTCTGCTTCATTGAAATCAATTAGATCAAATTCCATCTATGCATCAATATCACAGCCATTCAGTGATGAAGGCTGTGCCCTGCCTTGCTGTGATATGTGTATCGGTTTCATACCCATGTCTGCCTGTGGCATGTCAACGTTTCCTAAGCATCAGGTAGCCCATGGATAATGGTTGAGCTGGGCACAACAACCTGGCTGGCACTGAAGCTATGGAACCTAATCTGCTAGAACCATGCTGCTGGCAGCGGCTGATACAGCAGACAGGTCTGGTGTTCATTCAGGCCAAATGGCCCTGTTGTATTGGCACAGAGGTGAACAGTCAGCCCAACCATTATCTCAACAAACAGTGGGTGATACTGGAGGCCCAAGCCCACAAAAACAGCCAGGTAGGAGTCAGTGTGTTAATGGAGGCCCAAGCCCACAAAAACAGCCAGGTAGGAGTCAGGGTGTTAATGGAGGCCCAAGCCCACAAAAACAGCCAGGTAGGAGTCAGGGTGTTAATGGAGGCCCAAGCCCACAAAGACAGACAGGTAGGAGTCAGGGTGTTAATGGAGGCCCAAGCCCACAAAGACAGACAGGTAGGAGTCAGGGTGATACTGGAGGCCCAAGTCCACAAAGACAGCCAGGCAGGAGTCAGGGTGTTAATGGAGGCCCAAGTCCACAAAGACAGCCAGGGAGGAGTCAGGGTGATACTGGAGGCCCAAGTCCACAAAGACAGCCAGACAGGAGTCAGGGTGATACTGGAGGCCAGAGCCCACAAAGACAGCCAGGGAGGAGTCAGGGTGTTAATGGAGGCCCAAGCCCACAAAGACAGACAGGTAGGAGTCAGGGTGTTAATGGAGGCCCAAGCCCACAAAAACAGCCAGGTAGGAGTCAGGGTGTTAATGGAGGCCCAAGCCCACAAAAACAGCCAGGTAGGAGTCAGGGTGTTAATGGAGGCCCAAGCCCACAAAGACAGACAGGTAGGAGTCAGGGTGATACTGGAGGCCCAAGTCCACAAAGACAGCCAGGCAGGAGTCAGGGTGATACTGGAGGCCCAAGTCCACAAAGACAGCCAGACAGGAGTCAGGGTGATACTGGAGGCCAGAGCCCACAAAGACAGCCAGGGAGGAGTCAGGGTGTTAATGGAGGCCCAAGCCCACAAAGACAGACAGGTAGGAGTCAGGGTGTTAATGGAGGCCCAAGCCCACAAAAACAGCCAGGTAGGAGTCAGGGTGTTAATGGAGGCCCAAGCCCACAAAAACAGCCAGGTAGGAGTCAGGGTGTTAATGGAGGCCCAAGTCCACAAAGACAGCCAGGCAGGAGTCAGGGTGATACTGGAGGCCCAAGTCCACAAAGACAGCCAGGCAGGAGTCAGGGTGATACTGGAGGCCCAAGTCCACAAAGACAGCCAGGGAGGAGTCAGGGTGATACTGGAGGCCCAAGTCCACAAAGACAGCCAGGCAGGAGTCAGGGTGATACTGGAGGCCAGAGCCCACAAAGACAGCCAGGGAGGAGTCAGGGTGATACTGGAGGCCCAAGTCCACAAAGACAGCCAGGCAGGAGTCAGGGTGATACTGGAGGCCAGAGCCCACAAAGACAGCCAGGGAGGAGTCAGGGTGATACTGGAGGCCAGAGCCCACAAAGACAGCCAGGGAGGAGTCAGGGTGATACTGGAGGCCCAAGTCCACAAAGAGCCATGTAGGAGTCAGGGTGATACTGGAGGCCCAAGTCCACAAAGAGCCATGTAGGAGTCACATGTTATCATGATCTGTTGGTTCCAACGTTAAATATTTTTTATTTATCTAGGCAAGTCAGTTAAGAACAAATTCGTTTTTACAATGACGTCCTACACAGGCCAAACTCGGACAACGCTGGGCCAATTGTGCGCTGTTCGACGTCCAAACGTCAGTCACTTGTACTGATCCAGGACAATGGATTAAAGTGAGCAAATTAAATTAATCTGCCTTTTTTGTTGAGTGCTCCAGCTCTTTTCTGCCTTGAATTTGTATTTTTTGAGTAGTAGTATTTACTACAACTACTGGTGCTACTACTACCCCTGGTGCTACTACTTACTACTAGTACTACTCCTACTACTACTGCTGGTGCTACTACTACTACTAGTATTGGTGCTACTACTACCACTACTACTGGTGCTACTACTACTACTACTACTGGTGCTGCTACTACTACTACTACTGCTGGTGCTACTACTACTACTACTACAGCTGGTGCTGGTGCTACTACAGCTACTACTACTGGTGCTACTACTACTACTATTACTACTACAGCTGGTGCTACTACAGCTACTACTACTGGTGCTACTACTACTACTACTACTACAGCTGGTGATGGTGCTACTACTACTACAGCTACTACTACTACTGCTACTACTACTACTACTACTACTACAGCTGGTGCTGGTGCTACTACAGCTACTACTACTGGTGCTACTACTACTACTACAGCTGGTGATGGTGCTACTACAGCTACTACTACTGGTGCTACTTCTACTACTACTACTACTACAGCTGGTGATGGTGCTACTACTACTGGTGCTGCTACTACTACTACTACTACAGCTGGTGATGGTGCTACTACAGCTACTACTACTGGTGCTACTACTACTACTACAGCTGGTGATGGTGCTACTACTACTACTACTACTACAGCTGGTGATGGTGCTACTACTACTGCATTATAGATAGACTCCTGATGGTAAATTGAATGGACTGTTCCTACCAATATAATCACATCTCTAGTGCATCATAAGGCCCAGTTTACAAGCATGGCAGAGTAATGAAGTGGACAGGTTGGAAAAGCCATCAGTGGACAGACAGACAGCGCACGTTGAAATGGACTATGCAGAGAAATGGACTATGCAGATTCATTAACTGTCCCGAGAGGACTATTAAGCAATGGTCATTACCAGTGGTTCCTGCAAAACAGTTCATCTTTAAAATCCATAAAAATCCACCTTCTCATTTGACAATAAGGGCTATTTATTCCTAAGGGGGCAAGAACACATGGGGAAACATCTAAGCCAGCTAAAATAACATTTGATGTAAAAAAAATCATTGAGGTTAGTCTAGTATTTTTGTTGACCCTAGGCACAAATGAATCACATCAATTGTTGGGACAGGCATGGGCTGTTCGGTCAGACAGTAGCTAAGCAAAATGTATGACAAATTCTTTACACTCATTCAAAAATATATAATTTGAGTTTGTACAACATGAATAAAGACATGTCCTACAGTATATAGTTATTAACCCTGACCTTTAAGACAAGAGCTATTCTAACACTTATTCCATGGGCTCAGATAGTAGGGGGGAATCTTTCTCATCTCTTTTGGGATGTGAAAATGTGATTGAGTGTATAATAAAACTCCAGGGAGGCCGTTTTCATGATCTCCAGACAACTACTGGAATGGATCAAACAGCACAAAGAGAGATATTTGGCAAACGATCATTTGACTCCTCTTCCCCCCCCCTCCGATAAATGGTGTCTTCAAGAAAGACTGGATTTAAACCCTTCATTCTGAATGAGGAGATTCCCACACACACTCTCTGACAGCCTCCCACGCCAGATGGCCGTGTGCGTGCACTGCCTCAATGACACACTGCACACCCACTCTGGGGGCCAAAAAGAAAATAAAAAACAAAGGCAGATTTCATTACACAGACACTTAGAAGGAGAATCAATACAGCCTTAGCAACATGTTACAGTGCTCTTCAAAACATCTCACATTGAAGGGCGGGAGTTAACAACGTCTGCTGGTAGTAAGAGGGCACTGACGTAGGAAATTGGTTGCATCACAGGTTTCCCCTCCCTGGCTGGTGTTGAAGGAAGCTTGTGAGAGCTGGGATGATGCAGGGATGATGGCTGAGGAAAATGAAAGAAAATGAAAGAACTGAGACAGGAGCCCAGTATAGAAGGGCCTATTGCAAATGTCATCATAGATTGCTAGTGATAGCCTATGTGGTCAAACAAAAAGCAAACAAAAAGTAATGGATTATATGATGTAATATCTGATATCAAAGACAATAGTCCCCTCCTGTACTCCCAAGACTGAGTGGCCAAGCAAGACTCCAACACCATCATTAAGTTTGTTGACGACACAACAGTGGTAGGCCTGATCACCGACAACGACGAGACAGCCTATAGGGAAGTGGTCAGAGACTGGCAGTGTGGTGCCAGGACAATAACCTATCCTTCAACGTGAGCAAGACAAAGGAGCTGATCATGGACTACAGGACAAGGAGGGCCAAACACGGCCCCTTTCACATCGATGGAGCTGTAGTGGAGCGGGTCGAGAATTTCAAGTTCCTTGGTGTCCACATCACCAACAAACTATCATGGTCCAAACACACCAAGACAGTCGTGAAGAGGGCACAACAATGCCTTTTTCCCCTCAGGAGACTGAACATACTTGGCATGGGTCCCCAGATCTTTAAAAAGTTCTACAGCTACACCATCGAGTGTATCCTGACCGGTTGCATCACCGCCTGGTATGGCAACTGCTTGGCATCCGACTAAGGCACTACAGACGGTAGTGCGTATGGCCCAGTACATCACCAAGCTTCCTGTCATCCAGCGCCTCTATATCAGCCGGTGTCAGAAGAAAGCCCAAAAATTGGTCAAAGACTCCAGTCACCCAAGTCATAGACTGTTCTCTCTGTTTCCGCACAGCAAGCGGTAGCGGAGCGCCAAGTCTAGGTCCAAAAGGCTCCTTAACAGCTTCTACTCCCAAGCCATAAGACTGCTGAACAATTAATCAAATGGCCACCTGGACTATTTACATTGACACCCCCCTCCCCCTTTTGTTTTAACACCCCTGCTACTCTCTGTTTATTATCTATGGATAGTCACTTTAGGGATGTGATATTAGAAACTATAAGAGGAAATTGTTTCTATAACTTCGTACAAGTGAGTAGTCGCCGCCCCTTGAGTAAGGTCAGAGAGTGTGTCAGCCTCACGAACTACCCCTTTTGAATGAACTGTATAAAACGATGGGTTAAGAATGAACATATCAGACCAGAGAGGCGTGTAGCTGCAGCTCACGTCCAAAGTGGTTCGAACTCTGAATATCAACATGAGGTAGAGGCGAGAAGCTCACCTCCTGGACAATCACTGGTACGGCTGATTAGCTGTCCTAAGTAAAGTATCTAGAAAAGCTCATTTAAGTGGGACCATCCACCACTTTTCAAACCATCATATTCTACTACTCTCATCACCCCAGTGAGAACCATCGATACGGCTAGCCTATCTTCAAATAATCATCTCCCAGAGCGAGTGGAAGCAGAGTCAGCTGAACTCTCTGCCATTGACAGTTTTTTCTATTGTCTCTTTTTGGTCCATTTAGATTGTTAATGTAGATTGTATACAAAAAAAATGTAAAAAATGTTATGGTAAAAAATGTTCATGTCTTACTGTGTCTTGTTGTAGGCTCCTAAGTGGACCATAAGGTTAAAAACCAAACCAAATTAAGAAAACTAAACAAAAAAATCAAATAAAAACTAAGTAACTCCACCAGAGTGTCTCTTTTGGGTCACTGTTGCCGGTCCCAAGCCCGGATAAAGGAGGAGGGTTGGAATTGTGACATAAAAAAAACCAAGAATCGACAGAAGAAAATTCATTTGTAGTTCTAAACATATTTAGGGTGTTTTTTTACTCACTTTGTGTCCCTCCCACGACATTATTCCTCTCTCCTACAGCGTCCATCACAATTACATGCACATGGCCAATTATGGAAATTAGGTGATGGCGTCATTTAGCGACTTTTAGGACAGCCAATAGCTACTTTCCTTACTGAGGAGTTGGCAACACTGGCAGAGACGAACTACAAGTTGAACTCAGTGAGATATACTCCTAAATTGACAGAGCAGTTTGTTTTAGCAATTTTACAGCTAGCTAGTTACTTCACATGCTGATATTGACTTTGGTATTAATGTGTGTAGCTACAGTTGAAGTCGGAAGTTTACATACACCTTAGCCAAATACATTTAAACTTAGTTTTCACAATTCCTGACATTTAATCGTAGTCAAAATTCCCTGTCTTAGGTCAGTTAGGACCACCGCGTTATTTTAAGAATGTGAAATGTCAGAATAATAGTAGAGAGTGATTTATTTCAGCTTTGATTTCTTTCATCACATTCCCAGTGGGTCAGAAGTTTACATACACTCAATTAGTATTTGGTAGCATTGCCTTTAAATTGTTTAACTTGGGTCAAACGTTTCGGGTAGCGTTCCACAAGCTTCCCACAATAAGTTGGGTGAACTTTGGCCCATTCCTCCTGACAGAGCTGGTGTAGCTGAGTCAGGTTTGTAGGCATCCTTACTCGCACACACTTTTTCAGTTCTGCCCACAAATCTTCTATAGGCTTGAGGTCAGGGCTTTGTGATGGCCACTAATACCTTGACTTTGTTGTCCTTAAGCCATTTTGCCACATTTTGCTTGGGGTCATTATCCATTTGCAGCCAAGCTTTAACTTCCTGACTGATGTCTTGAGATGTTGTTCATATAATTTTCCTCCCTCATGATTCCATCTATTTTGTGAAGTGCACCAGTCCCTCCTGCAGCAAAGCACCCCTACAACATGATGCTGCCACCCTTGTGCTTCACAGTTGGGATGGTGTTCTTCGGCTTGCAAGCCTCCCCCTTTTTCCTCCAAACATAACGATGGTCATTATGGCCAAACAGTTCTATTTTTGTTACATCAGACCAGAGGACATTTCTCCAAAAAGTACGATCTTTGTCCCCATGTGAAGTTATAAACCATAGTCTGGCTTTTTTATGGCGGTTTTGGAGGAGTGGCTTCTTCCTTGCTGAGCGGCCTTTCAGGTTATGTCGATATAGAACTCGTTTTACTGTGGATATAGATACTTTTGTTCCGGTTTCCTCCAGCATCTTCACAAGGTCCTTTGCTGTTGTTCTGGGATTGATTTGCACTTTTCAGACCAAAGTAAGTTCATCTCTAAGAGACAGAACATGTCTCCTTCCTGAATGGTATGACGGCTGTGTGGTCCCATGGTGTTTATACTTGCGTACTATTGTGCAGGTGAACGTGGTACCTTCAGGGGTTTGGAAATTGCTCTCAAGGATGAACCAGACTTGTGGATGTCTACACATTTTTCTGAGGTCTTGGCTGATTTCTTTTGATTTCCCATGATGTCAAGCAAAGAGGCACAAATACATCCACAGGTACACCTCCAATTGACTCAGATGATGTCAATTAGCCTATCAGAGGCTTCTAAAGCCATGACGTCATTTTCTGGAATGGCACAGTCAACTTAGTGTATGTAAACTTCTGACCCACTGGAATTGTGATACAGTGAATTATAAGTGAAATAATCTGCCTGTAAACAATTATTGGAAAATTGACTTGCGTCATGTGCAAAGTAGATGTCCTAACCGACTTGAAAAAACTATAGTTTGTTAACAAGACATTTGTGGAGTGGTTGAAAAACGAGTTTTAATGACTCCAACCTAAGTGTATGTAAAATTCCGACTTCAACAACTGTATATAGAGATGCCTTGGACTAAATAAAGTAATGTTACAGAGGGTATATACAGTATGAAAGTATAGCAATAAAAGGTATAAACTGTCATTAAGCCACATCACTGATACAACCTGCGAGACAAACCAACCTCCCAACAAGCTCAGGTTGTTGTGAGTTTGTTGTGACCTGACCTGAATGACCCGATAGTTCTTTCCTAAGAGACCTGATACTTCAGACACCTGGGACAGCAACTCTACATCAATCAAAAGCTGCTGGTAATGGAGAAGTGTGTGTGTGTAACTGGATAAGTATATTAGAGAGCAATGAGCTTCACAAAGAAAGCTGATTATGCGTCACTAAGGAGTAGGTAAGCTGTGCCTCCCAGTCTGCCAGGAGTGTCCCCTGGTTTGTTGGTTGGCATGCACCGTTAAGGTTACATCTATAAACTACGAGTCGTACGCACTGTGTGGAAACACTGGACATAATGCAATGGGACACATGAGAACATAGCAGTAATTTACTAGTGTGTTTATGACCTCTAAAATAAACTCAATGGCCAGTTTATTAGGTACCCCGTTCACAAAAATGGTTTGCGCCTACAGACAGTGAGTCACTTGGCTATATAAAGACAGGCATTGAGGCAGTCAGTTACTGTTTGATTGAATGTTAGAATGGGCAAAACGAGTGATCTAAGCGATTTCGAGTGTGGTATGATCGTCGGTGCCAGGTGCGTTGCTTCCAGTATCTCAGAAATGGCCAGCCTCCTGGGCTTTTCACACACGACAGTGCCTAGGGTTTACCGAGAACTGTGCAACAAAAAAACATCCAGTCATCGAAAGTCTTGTGGGCGAAAACAGCTTGTTGATGAGAGAGGTCGAAGGAGAATGGCAAGAATTGTGCAAGCTAACAGGCGGGCACGAACAGACAAGTAAAGGCACAGTACAACAGTGGTGTGCAAAACGGAATCGGTTCCTGTCACGGATCAAATTTATTTATATAGCCCTTCGTACATCAGCTGATATCTCAAAGTGCTGTACAGAAACCCAGCCTAAAACCCCAAACAGCAAACAATGCAGGTGTAAAAGCACGGTGGCTAGGAAAAACTCCCTGGGCTACTGCAGCAGACGACCACACAGGGTTCCACTCCTATCAGATGAAAACCAGAAGAAGCGGCTCCAGTGGGCCCACAATCACCAACACTGGAAAATTGAGGTGTAGAAAAACATGGCCTGGTCCACCGAATCTCGGTTCCTTTTGCGTCATGCTGATGGCAGAGTCAGGATTTGGTGTAAACAGCATGATTCCATGGCCCCATCCTGCCTGGTGTCAACGGTACAGGCTGGTGGCAGTGGTGTAATGGTGTGGGGAATGTTTTCCTGGCACACATTAGGTCTCTTGATACCAATTGAGCAACGTTGGAACACCATACCTTGTAGAATCCATGCCCCGTGAATTCAGGCTGTTCTGGGTGCAAAGGGGTGTCTGACCCGGTACTAAGTAAACTGGCCACTGGGTATGGGGGCTGACAGGGGCATACACAACAACACTGCTAAGGATGCTTAAAGAGCCAAGTTTAGCCATTTGTTTGTAATGTGAGTAGCAAAGATCAGTTTCTCACAACATTGATACCAAGAGGATCCTCCTGTCTGTACATAGCCATGTAAGTGTAAGAGAGCCATGCTATCACATCTCTAGCCCCCTCCAAAGAGGGACCTGATGGATGACTATCTGAAGAGCATGCAGATGCATCTAGGGATCAAAGTGCCCCTGCTGCAGGACACCAACAGCCTGGAGGCTCAGCTCAGCACCCAGCTGACCAGGCTAAAGAACTCCATGCTAAGAGACGGTCAGATGACCTCCTGCTTCCTCAAGCACTGAGTGAACGGGGCCGCCTTCCACACCCAGATTCTAATTCACAAGGCTCGAATGGAGAAGGGTATAGGGGACAATCGCATTTTATCACCTCCACTGATCCTCAACACGGGGCCCCCACAAGGGTGCGTGCTCAGCACCCTCCTGTACGCACTGTTCACTGCGTGGCCATGCACGCCTCCAACTCAATCATCAAGTTTGCAGACAACAGTAGTAGGCCTGATTACCAACCATGACGAGACAGCCTACAGGGAGGAGGAGAGCGCCCTGGGAGAGTGGTGACAGGAAAATAACATCTCACTCAACGTCAACAAAATGAGCTGATCATGGACTTCAGGAAACAGCAGAGGGAGCACGCCCCTATCCACATCGACGGTACAGTAGTGGAGAATGTGGAAAGCTTCAAGTTCCTCTGCGTACACATCACTGACAATCTGAAATGGCGCATTTGCATTTCCTGATGGCCGGGTGGGACGCAGACGTCTCAGGTGGCGCTTAAACAAATCCAAACATATTTTATTTTTGAGATTCTTCAAATAGCCACCATTTGCCTTGATGACAGCTTTGCACACTCTTGGCATTCTCTCAACCAGCTTCATGAGGAATGCTTTTCCAACAGTCTTGAAGGATTCCCCACATATGCTGAACAGTTGTCGGCTGCTTTTCCTTCACTCTACGGCTCATCTCAAACCATCTCAATTTGGTTTAGGTTGGGGGATTGTGGAGGCCAGGTCATCTGATGCAACACTCCATCCCTCTCCTTCTTGGTAAAATAGCCCTTACACAGCCTGGAGGTTGTCATGGAAAATGACATAGTAATCATGCAATCCCGTGTTTTACTGTTTAAAGAATTGTCTCTTGTTATATGCTGGTGTTTTTGCTAACCTGATACAAACTTGTCTTTGTGGGACTTAGTTGTATGACTAAGATTCTTATGACTAAGTTCCGCTTGGGTGCGACATCCCGTGGGTTTACTATCTACAGAAAGTCACATGTATGGAAACGTGCAGAAAATAGCACATTAAGGTGTTTTGCTGTTGTGAATGCAGTTAGACGGTTGAGCCCTCGGGTTATCAACCTTGTGCTTCCCTTAAGTCTGCACAGACAACTAATGGCCTTTCACACATTATCTGCTGACTGCCACGTAAACAGAAAGGGGTTGTATTTCCTCTATAAAAGCAGAGACCCGGCTATGTTTGTTAAGCTTTCAACTCTGAACCATTCTTGGTGATGGTTGATTTGCTTCATTTTGGCAGTGTTGTTTGAAAGAATCTGCAGTCTCTCTTCTCTTTGATTAGATATTCCACAACCAGGTGTGTTGGGTCATTGTCCTCTTGAAAAACAAAATGATAGTCCCACTATGCCCAATCCAGATGGGATGGCGTATCGCTGCAGAATGCTGTGGTAGCCGTGCTGGTTAAGTGTAGCTTGAATTCTAAATAAATCACAGACACTGTCACTAGCAAAGCACCCCCACACCATAACACCTCCTCTTCCATGCTTTACGATGGGAGATACACATGTGGAGATCATCGGTTCAACCTACTCTGCATCTGACATAGACACGGTGGTTGGAACCAAAAATCTCCAATTTGGATCCAGACCAAATTTCCACCGGTCTGATGTCCATTGCTCATGTTCCTTGGCCCAAGCAATTCTCTTCTTATTATTGGCGTCCATTAGTAGTGCTTTCCTGGCAGCAATTCAACCATGAAGGCCTGATTCACACAGTCTCCTCTGAACAGTTGTTGAGATTTGTCTGTTACTTGAACTCTGTGAAGCATTTATTTGGGCTGCAATTTCTGAGGCTGGTAACTCTAATGAACTTATCCTCTGCAGCAGAGGTAACTCTGGGTCTTCCTTTCCTGTGGTGGTCCTCATGAGAGACAGTTTTATCATAGCGCTTGATGGTTTTTGCGACTTCACTTGAAACTTTCAAAGTTCTTGATATTTTCTGTATTGACTGACCTTCATGTCTTAGAGTAATGATGGACTGTCGTTTCTCTTTGCTTATTTGAGCTGTTCTTGCCATAATATGGACTTGGAATTTGACCAAATAGAGCTATCTTCTGTATACTAACTTGGCTCAGAAGCATAAAATTTTTTACTTAAGGCACACATGTTAATTGAAATGAATTCGAGGTGACTACCTCATGAAGCTGGTTGAGAGAATGACATGAGTGTGCAAAGCTGTCAAGGCAAAGCGTGACTATTTGAAGAATCTCAAATATATTTGGATTTGTTTAACACTTTTTTGCTTACTACATGATTCCATGTGTTATTTCATAGTTTTGATGTCGTCACTATTATTCTACAATGTAGAAAATAGCACAAATAAAGAAAAACCCTTGAATGAGTAGGTGTTCTAAACTTTGGCTTGTTCTGTGTAAATACAGTATGTATATATTTGTATATATATTTATTTAACAGTGGAAAGCTGCATTTTGTACCATGTACTGCATATGATGGTCAATCTTACCATCACACAGATGACAGGTATTGATTTAGTTTAAGTATCAACATGTGTTGGGATATCAACATGTCTTACTCTATATTCCTTGTGGTTTCTCCCATCTTATTGATAAGCTGCAATGTTCAGCTTTTATTTTGTATGGGTTGTCGGCTGGAGGGGAGGGTCAGCTGTTTGTGCTGGGAGGCTGTTCAAAACGTAATTGCTCATTTACAGTTGGCAACTACAGCCCTAACTGGCCCGATAAATGTGTTCCTGAGATGACAGGACAGCTTTTTTGTGCAATGTTGTTTTGATGTTAAATCTCTTTTCAAAAAGGGAGGCAGTGAGAATTGACGAGAAGCACAAAATACAAAACAGACTGTGTTGTCTGCATGGCACTACTTTATACATCCTATTCATAGATAGATTTTAAAAATGTTTAAAAAAAAGAAGATGTATTGAATTCAAACACAGTAACACCAGTTGGCACATTCATCTTGAAGTGGAAGCATAAAGCAGTTTCTCAAACTTTGTGCCAGGGACCGGCAAGGCATGGCCTTCTTCCATGGGACCGCTTGGGTAAAAAATGGACAATCGCTTTTTAAAATTCAAAATACACATTTTTCTATGCGTTTCTCTATGATATCTACTATCCTAACACAGAATTGCTTAAGATAGTAATAACATGGACCATCAAACAATTTGATTAGCTATTTTAGGATCACCTCGGGGTATCAGAAACAAATGTGTAAACCATTTTTTGGGGATAAAACTAGAGTTTGGCCTCCCTGACATTATCTAAACAAATTCAAATAACATACAAAGATATGTCAAATCAGGTAGGACAAATTTTAATTTGAAGGAATTTGGTTTGTAGTGATTGAAATGCATCAGAAAGTATTGGGAAGTTCAGGAAAACGATCATCATGCTTAAGATAGTAATAACATGGACCATCAAACAATTTGTGTGTGTGTGTGTGTGTGTGTAGAAAATGCAATTTTCTAATAGTCCCTTCTAGCTTGTCCTGTGCGGCTTGTGAGCGTTAGCAGAGGGAAACAGAAGCCACACACGTGTTCATGGGAGTTATAGCCCTCAGGAATTGTTAATAGCCGACAGCTAAAGTTAGAGCGACATTCGTAGGATGAAAACAGACACCGCTCTATCAACCGCTAAGCGGACATTGGAGGTTACTAACGTAACTGTGGTTCTATGAACTAAACATTCAGTGGATTTAGACGAACCAGTGCAATCAGCAGGACTTTTACATGAGGGATATGCCGCAGACCAACAGGCATTCCTCCACAGACCAGCGCCGGTCCACAGACCTGGGTTTGAGGCTGATTTCACGGAATTACTCACTATTGGGTGAACAGAGAACACAGGTCCAGAAGTAGCCCTGAGGTCAACATGAAGATATATTAACTGAAAAAATCAACGCTCAGGAGGAACACTTCATTCTACTGTTCAACCACCACTGTATGCCCACGTCAGTCCAATTACAAGAGTCAAGAGCCAGACGCCTCAGTGAATTGCGTTTAATTAAAAACAGATTAGAAAGGTTGGTACCATGACACTACAATTAACCCCAACAACCAAATTGTGTCTATCTTTCCTAAATTAACTCAATAAAACTTGTCTTCACCTTTCGATACTTCATTTTCCAGGGGGACATAAATACAGGAAAAGCAATTAGTGTAACAAAACATATGCAATTTAGAGACTATGACATCAATAAAACAGTATATTCCATATTCTAAAAAACATCTATACACTAATGGTGGCTACACAACACATCAACTTTACATTTATTTATTCTCGGTCTCAAATCCCATTACTTAATTAAACTGTCACTCAATTTGTAATCCGAACAGTGATTGGCGACAAAGCTAGCTAGTCTGTTTGCAAGTCACCTCCGGGGAACCTTGCAAGGTAGGCAAAGGTTTGGTTGCTTCACAAGCCTCTCTATCAATCATCACTAAATCCAGTGCACAAGCTTAACAAATCAGGCACACTGCTAACAATGTATTCCATCTCACAACGCTTATAGACATGTGTGCTACACATGTGTTCACAGGCCAGATGTCTACTTCAGCTTTAAGCAAATCTATGAATTATACATGATTTCCAGATTTGTGTGGAGGTCAGTGAAGAACTCAAAATCGCTTGCACTTCCTGGTTCTATTTTGAAGTAGCGTATGTTTGGGTGCATTACTTTATCCCCCGTCCAATGCCAAACAGCTCTCTAACAAGTACAGCATCCATTATGTCACCTGGGTATGCAATGCCTCTCTATTTTTATGAGATTAGTACAACTACCCATTGTTTGTGTTTACATTTGTTTATTTATGAATAATGTACTTGGTTCACCTCTATGTTAATCTTCAATGGCCTCGCCTACTTCAGTGCTGCTAACCTTCTTCTCGCTCTCTTCCTGCATCCAATGTGTATACCATAAGATTGGTCTCAACCTCAGACCCAGAGGAGTGAATTAAATTCCATGCACCTATGAGGGCACTTGCCAAAAGTGAGCCTCTGAAGGGTATAATTATCAGCGCTCAATAAATGCACTGAACAAAAATATAAACGCAACAATTTCAAAGATTTTACTGAATTACAGTCAGGGGTGAAAGTAGATGTAATTTCTTACCGATACCGAGCACGTTTTTTTTTTTTACTACAAAAATGACAGGGTAGTCTACTCTGCTGACACTGACAAACAGAGGAATAAAAACAATGTTGTCTGATCCATATAAATCAGCCTAAGAAAAAGGGAGACAAATACAACATGACATCCATCTTACCTGGAGGAGGAAATGATTGTTCAAAAACAAACTAAAAAGTGGCACTGACCCAATGATAAAGACAGGGAATATGTACACTCACCGGGGATATGGCACATGTTCTCGGCTGGGGCCAATAAGACAGGCTACTGTTCGCTTAATTAAGTTAAGAATAATGCTAACTAAAAGACAGATTGAAGTCTTTTCATTGTCATCTCTTTACAACAATAGCTATTTATTTTCCAAACAGTTTCTCCACGGATTGTATTTTTAAATATTGCGATATGCCTGGCTGGGTCTCTCTGCTTTTCACTGAGAGTCTCAATTTAACAGTCATCTATTTGGTATTTGCAGCGCGCGCTGCTCAAATTGCGACCCCTTCCGACTGTAGGCTATGAGATTTAAAACAATCTACAGGTTATTTATTTATTTTAAGAAGCTAATAATCCTCTGTGGCCAAATCATGCTTTCTGGTGTAGTAGCCTACTTTTTATGATTTGTATTAGTTTCTGTATGGACAGGAGTAAGGAAATTAGGCTATATAATTTTGGCAAATCAATTTATTTTACTTCAGGGAAAGCTTAGCTTCCTCTAGCCTTATAAAGCCGCCTATGCTTTATAATGTGGCATAAACAAACAATCACTTAACAAAAGGCACCTCTGTAGGTAGGTTCCCCGTGCACATTTGTTCACTCACAAAATGTTTTCAGCATCCGAGCCCCAACAGTGCACTGTGCACCTGCAATTTGATGAATGGAAAGACACATCGGTTATAAAACACCTACATGTATTGTACTGACATTTAGCACTTGTCATTAGGCCTACACACACTGAATTGATGCATCCACTGTTGTCCAAGTGCACCTTGATCTCGGCCACTCATCTCCACCTTGACAAAATGTAAGTGTTCTCCATAAACCACAACGCAATTTGGAGTGTATACCACCCGGTTTATCTGTGAATTCGAAAGATTTTCATGCTGCTTACATGCAATAATGGTGTAATCGCAAAAAAGAGTTTTTGGGGCATGTTGTGTGATAGGCTCACGTTTTACCCATACGGCAGTACCTGACCATATCGCCTTACTTTCACCCCTGGTTACAGTTCATATAAGGAAATCAGTCAATTGAAATACATTCATTAGGCCCTAATCTATGGATTTCACATGACTGGGAAAAAAGGTAGGGCGTGGATCAGAAAACACATCTCCTTCACATACGGTTGATCAGGCTGTTGATTGTGGCCTGTGGAATGTTGTTCCACTCCTCTTCAATGGCTGTGCGGAGTTGCTGGATATTTCCGGGAACTGGAACACCCTGTCGTACACGTCGAACCAGAGCTTGCTGAATGGATGGCATGTCTTGTGAGTATGCAGGCCATAGAAGAACTGGGACATTTTCAGCTTACAGGAATTGTGTACAGATCCTTGTGACATGGGACCGTGCATTATCATGCTGATACATCAGGTGATGTCGGTGGATGAATGGAACAACAACGGGCCACAGGATCTCGTCATGGTATCTCTGTGCATTCAAATGGCCACCGATAAAATGCAATTGTGTTCGTTGTCCGTAGCTTATGCCTGCCCATACCATAACCCCACTATGGGGCACTCTGTTCACAATGGATGACACCACACGATGCCATGCATGCTGTCTGCCATCTGCCCGGTACAGTTGTGAAGAGCACACTTCTCCAGTGTGCCAGTGGCCATCAAAGGCGAGCATTTTCCCACTGAAGTTGGTTATGACACCGAAATGCAGTCAGGACCATGGTTAGGATGACAAGCACGTAGATGAGCTTTCCCGAGATGGTTTCTGACTGTTTGTGCAGAAATTCTTTGATGTTGCAAACCCAGTTTCATCAGCTTTCCAGGTGGCTGGTCTCAGACGATCCCGCAGGTGAAGAAGCCGGATGTGGAGGTATGATAGAATTTAAAGTGCCTTAATTGATTCATAATGTGTACCAGTAAGTAATATGCTGTTCAATTATCTAAATGTTGATTATACAATCTGTGTGCTCTTGATGTCTGATCTGAATTTGATTATTTATACCGAGGACTTCCTATAGGGGCGCACAGGGCTTCCCAGCACACTCCTTACAAGTGACTTGAAGCCAAATCTCTGTGATTTATTTCTATATTTCCCCCTGTTAGGTATGAATGCAATTTTGAATGTATTTGTTAATGTCAGAATGTTACATACGTTACTGTGTTATTTAGTCAGCAGCAAAGGTGTTTAAAACATTCAAATGTGTTATTTGTATGTTTAGGCCACTTTGAAATGAGCCGTTTTGCTAGCTAGCTTGCTAGAAGGCTGCTCACTTGCACGAGGTGGCTTCATGATCAGAGCATGCCCGAGAGAGACCGCGCACAGCTCCTGTGTGTCTGGGTGAAAAAGAACAATGGAAAACTTTTGGCAAATGTGAACGTTATCTAAAGCACTATTTTCTACCTAATGGTTGATTTTACATGAAAAGACTCATGACAAGTGACTTGAAGCAGAAGCTACATCTGTGTGATTTATTTCTAGATTTCCCCCTTTAAGGGGTATAACAGAGGTCCTGGGCTGGCGTGGTTACACGTGGTCTGTGGTTGTGAGGCCGGTTGGACATACTGCCAAATTCTCATGCCAATTGCATGCTCCCTCAACTTGAAACATCTGTGTTTTGTGACAAAACTGCACATTTTAGAGTGGCCTTTTATTGTCCCAAGCACAAGGCGCACCTGTGTAATGATCATGTTGTTTAATCAGTTTATTGATATGCCACACCTGTCAGGTGGATGGATTATCTTGGCAGGGAAGTAAACACATTTGTACACAACATTTGAGAGAAATAATATGTTTGTGCATATGGAACATTTCCGGAATCTTATTTCAGATCATGAAACATGGGACCAACACTTTTGCGTTCATATTTTTGTTCAGTATAGATTAATAATAGTAGTTGCTGTTTTCTGACTGAAAGGATGGGAGAGAAAATGAGATATGCAAAAACAAAACAAATAGGCTAGCTTCACGGAATAAGGGCTAGATTCAACTCTGAGCGCCGAAGATCCCCATTATAGACCGATTGAAAATAAAAGGGAATTTACGATTGAGCCGACATCCTGTATGTAGTGTTTAGCGGTTAGGCAGTCTCCACAAACGCGGGAACATTCCGTTTAAATATGAAATCTTCCGCGCTCCGGATTGAATCTAGGCCTTAGTCTCACGTGTCTGATTCAGCACGTTAGTCTGTAATACGAACACTGCAGGTGTTTGAACTGAGATGTTAAACTATATGGCAGGGAGACATGCTGTACCTCAGATAACTAGATCGTTTCAGGTCAACCTTGTGTTCTCTACAGGTATGACAATAAATTGCTGTTGTTTCGTTCTGAAATGACAAAAACACCCAAAGGGATGAAACATGGAATATATTTGAGACCTTTTTATTGACAGTGGATACATACAGTAATCTTAAAGAAATGAAGTCCACTGGGCACGCTGTTGAGTACTACTGTGATGTGTACTTTGAAACCCCTTGATGATTACATCTGTTATTATTTATGAGGACTTTGCTGCAGCCGAGTTTGGCAGTTCAAACACTTAAAGTAAATGTATAAGTGGACAAGACTATTTAAATAAAGCACACAATCTTTAATCTACTGAAAAAGTGCAAAGTGTTACTCATCTGCTAAAACGTCTTTAATGGATGACTGGGCTTTTTAAAGAATGTTCCTCAACACATCTTCTGAACCTATGTAGGGGTATTTTACTGTAAACTTAATGATAGCATTACAAATAGATTACAGGTATTAATAAATGATCAGAATTTTAAAATGTTAAATAATGTTAATAATGTTAAATGACAAATTAACTAATGCCATACAATTACTGTATATCCTTCTTGATTTCAGATGGATATGTAGACAAGCCTTGTATTATAGGTCTGGGCGATATGGCCTAAAAATCATATCTCCGTTTTTTTTCTTCGAATTTATGGGCGATTCACGATATCGCTCTGGATTTAAAAAAATATTTTCTCTAAATAAGCGTTGCTTATTTGACAATTAAATGTCAACACACTACATTTCAAAGAGTCTGGAATAATCTAATGAATTCAGGGCTTTAAAAATTATACCTAGGCTAAATATGTCTTCCACAACCATAAAACCTACTAATAGTTTGACCAGCATTTTTGCAATAATCACTGACCTGGCTTTCACGTCTGTCAATAAAAATGTTTTGGGATAATAAAAAAATGACACAAATTTAACCAGAACAATGCACAGCCACCAACAATGACCAACTTCTTGTAGCAGGCATTACAGAAAATGAACACAGGTCTCATAAACAATCTCTCAAGCACAAGCCCACGTGCTAGTGAGTAGCCAGCTAATCTTTATTTACTGAACAAAAATATAAAACGCAACATGTAAAGTGTTGGCCCCATGTTTCATGAGCTGAAATAAAAGAAATAAATGTTCCATATGCACCAAAAATGTATTTCTCTCACATTTTGGGCACACATTTGTTTACATCACTGTTAGTGAGCATTTCTCCTTTGCCAGGATAATGAATCCACTCGACAGGTGTGGCATATCAAGAAGCTGATTAAACAGCATGATTATTACACTGGTGCACCTTGTGCTGGCGACAACAAAAGGCCACTCTAAAATGTGCAGTTTTGCCACACAACACAGTACCACAGATGGCTTGTTGTCAAATACACATTTCAAAATACATTTTCTGTAAACTTTAGCATCCCGCAAACTTTTTGCAGAGCGACTTACTGTGGATACATTTGGCGCAGTGGTCTAAGGCACTGCATCGCAGTTGCTAACTGAGCAACTAGAGATCCTGGTTCGAGTCCAGGCAGAGACCTATGGTGCGGCGCACAATTGGCCCAGCGTAGTCCGGGTTAGGGGAGGGTTTGGCCGGCAGGGATGTCCTTGTCCCATCACCCTCTAGTGACTCCTGTGGCAGACCGGGCGCATGCACGCTGACACGGTCACCAGGTGAACGGTGTTTCCTCCGAGACATTGGTGTGGCTGGCTTCCGGGTTAAGCAGGTGTTGTGTCAAGAAGCAGTGTGGCTTGGTTGGGTTGTGTTTCAGAGGACCATGACCTTCACCTCTCCCGAGTCCGTACGGGAGTTGCAGCGATGAGACAAGACTGTAACTACCAATTGGATATCATAAAAGCATGGGCTTACCTTGGTCTCTCCTTAAAAAATATCACTTTAAATTTTTTTTTTTTACATGACAGCAGTTCCACACCTTTGATGTGATGCAAATTGTTTGGGAAAAATATGAATTGTATTTTATACCGTTATATTTAATGATATTCTTAGCCTATTCAAAAATACTGTATATGTGTTGACTGATCAGGGTAGCCTGGTAAGTGTGCCTTGTCTGTTTAAGGAACAAAATCACTATTGGTTTCATGTGCATGGCACAGCCATTTAGAATATATGCTGCACAGACCAGTAACATAATTTCAACTCAAAATATGCCATTCTATTCGTCTTGAAAACATATTTTATTAGTCTTATGTTTCTTAGGACCTGCCAAAAACGTATTTGTGATGGTGCACATTCAATGAATTTATTCAAATACACCTCCCACTCCTAATCTTGCCGGCATGTGCACGGGAGGTATAAAAGACTTATCCCGGCAAGAACGCGGCAAAAATTAGACTGTATGAATGGGGCTCTAAAAAACATTACCTGATTTTTTTTTTTTAACAAGCAACATACCAACAATGAAGCAACAATGAACATAAAATAAAAACCTAGATTGTTGTGACATAGGCATTTGAAACATCGCGCCCAAAAATATATTTGAATATATTATATTAATTTGATATATCGCCCAGCCTTACTTGAACATAAGAGAAGACGTTCTTGGGGGGGGGGGGCTTCCAATGACCAATCTGTTCGTTCCTAAACAAGTGTTCACGGAGGCCTGAATGAAGTGCATACATTCTCAGATAAGGGAAACATGTCTCAAAGTAGGCTAACACAGGTAGGTATGCACGCTGTGTTAGACCACCCTGTGTTATACCATCTGATCTGCCCAGCTACTGCTGTTCAGTCATGTTGAGAAGTATAAAAGGCTAACACAGGGAGGTATGCACGCTGTGTTAGACCACCCTGTGTTATACCATCTGATCTGCCCAGCTACTGCTGTTCAGTCATGTTGAGAAGTCATTTAAAATAAGACATTTGCTAAGTAAGTCAAAGACAGGTGAAATAGAAGGCACAGCTTCACATGATTCATGTTTCCCTCATCCTACAGGGCATGGGGCCAGTTCTTCTGACACACAGTAATGGCCAGGTATTGATGGCAGATAATAAATATTGGTGATGAGTTTCCTGTCCATGTTGAACTCAGCGAGCACACTGATGAGCTTTGCCAGAGTGAAGTCAAGACAACCGACACTGTTGTTAGACCTCAACCAAGGGGGCAAATTAATCTGCTCATCACAAAGAATCCTCTGCTTCCTCTTATTTGGAATCTAATATTTTCAGAAAATATCAAAGTGGAGTTAAGCCGGAATTAAATGTGCAAATCTAACCACACCTGGAGTCTTAATTGATAGAGAAAGCAGCCAAAGTGACATCTTGAAAGCGGGCCACAAAGCAGGCATCCAGCCAGTCTCTGTGGAGTTGGACATCATGTTCATGTTGACACCAGATGCTGAGCTGCTAAGGCCTCCTCTGTGATTCTGCTGCAGTCACGGGACTGGTGCAGATTAAAAGGAAACGAGCACAGAGATCTAACCCAGTGAGTGGACACAGGGGTGGTGTGGTCCAGCGACCCAGAGATAGGAGTGGTTTTGTCCGTTCCCCAAGAAGCAGTGGTGGTTTGGTCCAGTCCTCAACACTATGCATGTTATTGAGTTTTTGTAAATATTTTTTTTTTTTTTACTACTGGCTTTAGGATACTCACACTTTCCCCAGACAAACACAAACTGGACATTTCAGCATCTAGAATGTATGATGGTCATAAAACCTTTACAATCATTTTGGCTCATATACAATACTGTAACGACCCTGCTGTTTCATTACAATACTTATTACTCCGAGGACAGTTAAATTACTACAGTTGATTTTTCATATTCATATATACAGGATTTATACAAACAAAAACAAGAGTTGCAGAGTTGAAAGTATAAAGAAATGAATACGAGTACAGGCAAAACACAACAGCGTAAGCCTCTGTATGAGTAGGCAGAATGTCTCTTGTTATTCGCAACATTAAACAATCTCTTGAAGTCGTGAACCAGTAAAGCACTGTGTCCTGGCATCCAGACATGGTTGCCTTCTGCTATTCTTCAGATCACACCAGAGTGGGGAGGCAGAGAGTGCAGACAGACAGAAGTCAGATCACAATACCACAGAAAGAACCAAGACATGTTACAGTAAGTACATTCAGTAGTAAAGCAGTTTCAAGAGCACTAACCCCTTCCTACCCTCCTCTATCCCTCTCCTTTCATCTGTGTTCCCAGCCAGAGGTTCAGTCAGTCAGTTAGGTAATGTCCTCTTGTTGGCCACAGAAACAGGTGAAGAGAGAGGGCAGAGAGGAGGGACTTGTTCCAGTCTTTTAGCCCGTAGCTGAGCCAGCTCCAGGACTTGAGTCTTTACTTAAACGGACAATCTCCTGAGACAGAACTTCAAGGTCCTAAAAAAAGACAAACAAAAATGGCTATTTTAATACCACAAAGCTGAGTAGCAAACCAAAACCTCTGTTCATTCCTGGCATTTTCATATCCAAAACTCTTTCATCCTCACTCATTCTGAAGTACTGTAGCTAACGAAATACCAAACATCAGAGAGTTCATGCAAGGTGTTGGGAAACAACTGTAACATTGACAATTGTAGCATGGAGACTATATAATATCAACCAAATCAACATTTCCTCCAGCCAGGGTGCAGGGGAGCCATTTAGCAGACAGACTCAGGTTCAGCTGCAATCTCCTACCAGAAAAAGCCAATGTCCCTTCCTCTGTGTGCTCACTCTAAAGCAAGAGCCATCAAATATTAACAGGGCTGTTTGTTTCTGGACTGGTGGCTCCAACAGGCACTGAATATTCATGACTCGCTGCTTGCCGCTGCCCACCAAATCCAGAGAGGAGATGGGGGGGTGAACCTGCCCACCTGCAGGTTCACCAGTATCGAGCGCAATCATCACAGCACCCTTTGTCATTCTGCACTTTGTGGGCTGCGACACGGCTTCATCATGCTCCAGCACACGATTAGGAGCCCATGGCTGAAAGGCTACTTGGTAGCAGCGGTGAGGGAGGGACGGTGAGGGAGGGAGGGATGGGGAAGGAAGGAGGGACGGGGAAGGAGGGAAGGTGAGAGTGGGATGGGGGAAGGAGGGACGGGGGAAAGAGGGACGGTGAGAGTGGGGGGGGAAAGAGGGACGGGGGAAGGAGGGACGGGGAAGGAGGGACGGGGGAAAGAGGGACGGGGAAAGAGGGACGGTGAGAGAGGGACGGGGAAGGAGGGATGGGGGAAAGAGGGACGGGGAAGGAGGGACGGTGAGAGTGGGACGGGGAAGGAGGGACGGGGGAAAGAGGGACGGTGAGAGTGGGACGGGGGAAGGAGGGACGGGGGAAAGAGGGACAGTGAGAGTGGGACAGGAAAAGGAGGGACGGGGGAAAGAGGGACGGTGAGAGTGGGACAGGAAAAGGAGGGACGGGGGAAAGAGGGACGGGGGAAAGAGGGACGGTGAGAGTGGGACAGGAAAAGGAGGGACGGGGGAAAGAGGGACGGTGAGAGTGGGACAGGAAAAGGAGGGACGGGGGAAAGGGGGACGGTGAGAGTGGGACGGGGAGGTGGAAGAGGAGAGGAATAAGGGTGGCTCTACATGGTTGCTCTCCCCTACAGCATTCTCTCATAAGTGCTTAATTAGATCAGGATTTTCTCATTTCATTTGGATAAAAGCAAACAGTTACATTGCTGTTAACAAGTCTGGCACAACTAGCCACCAGCGTTGGGTTCCTTATGTCAGAGCCTACAGCTGCTTCTCCCACAACTAGCCACCAGCGTTGGGTTCCTTATGTCAGAGCCTACAGCTGCTTCTCCCACAATTAGCTACCAGCGTTGGGTTCCTTATGTCAGAGCCTACAGCTGCTTCTCCCACAACTAGCTACCAGCGTTGGGTTCCTTATGTCATAGCCTACAGCTGATTCTCCCACAACTAGCTACCAGCGTTGGGTTCCTTATGTCAGAGCCTACAGCTGCTTCTCCCACAACTAGCTACCAGCGTTGGGTTCCTTATGTCAGAGCCTACAGCTGCTTCTCCCACAACTAGCTACCAGCGTTGGGTTCCTTATGTCAGAGCCTACAGCTGCTTCTCCCACAACTAGCTACCAGCGTTGGGTTCCATATGTCAGATTACAGCTGCTTCTCCCACAACTAGCTACCAGCGTTGGGTTCCTTATGTCAGAGCCTACAGCTGATTCTCCCACAACTAGCTACCAGCGTTGGGTTCCTTATGTCAGAGCCTACAGCTGCTTCTCCCACAACTAGCTACCAGCGTTGGGTTCCTTATGTCAGAGCCTACAGCTGCTTCTCCCACAACTAGCTACCAGCGTTGGGTTCCTTATGTCAGAGCCTACAGCTGCTTCTCCCACAACTAGCTACCAGCGTTGGGTTCCTTATGTCAGAGCCTACAGCTGATTCTCCCACAACTAGCTACCAGCGTTGGGTTCCTTATGTCAGAGCCTACAGGTGCTTCTCCCACAACTAGCTACCAGCGTTGGGTTCCTTATGTCAGAGCCTACAGCCGCTTCTTCCACAACTAGCCACATTTTGTGGGAACTGTAATTGAGCTCCCCTCCCATCTGCATACAACAAATGCGTGACGACGTTCCCAGAATATTTACCATGCTTAAATGATCATATTTACAATGGAGAACATCAAAGAGGATCATCGGCTGTCTGTAAATCAAAGATCCAGAGGAGGAAGACTGCAACCGAATATCAGACTTGATTTATTTTTATGGACACACTGACAGCTATTCTAAGTTATCTAGAAAATTAGCAGAGCCAGAGTGCCGGCAAGCCCTGTCCCAAATTTCTCAGGTGTCTTCCAAGCCAAGGTTAAAGCCGGTTGTTTGTGTAACCTACAACTCCCCGTGGGAGTTACACACCACACAGCCAAGAACCTAGACTGTCTCCAAGACCTACTACAGCACTACATCCCTCACTGTAGCGAACCAGCACACACACACACACTATAAATATCAACAGAGAACTGTATCATTGATGCAACAATAAACAGGGTCAGTTACCACCCCCACCACCGATTAGTTCAGCACAGTTCCTCAAAAGGCCAGGAGAAATTTGATAGGTTCATGTTCTGAGGTAATAATCTGCATGATGATGGAAACACTACACTGTAATCCAATCAAACAAGAGACTGCACCACCATACTTTGCTTGGAGGAGGTCCATTTCTATTCCTGCATATAAACCCATTTGAACATTAAGGCAGTGCGCCAACGCCTTGGCCTGTGATGAATAATAACCTCTATGGTGCGCTAGTCTCAGGGCTGGATGACAGCAGGCAGGCAGGCCACCTACACAGTCACACTGACTGACTACACACATCTCCCAAAGTCACACATTTGGCCCTCGGTATGGATCCCCACACATCAACTCATCTGCAGTGTAGCCCGCCTACCTTCTGCAGTGTAGCCCGCCTACCTTCTACAGTGTAGCCCGCCTACCTTCTACAGTGTAGCCCGCCTACCTTCTGCAGTGCAGCCCGCCTACCTTCTACAGTGTAGCCCGCCTACCTTCTGCAGTGTAGCCTGCCTACCTTCTACAGTGCAGCCTGCCTACCTTCTACAGTGTAGCCCGCCTACCTTCTGCAGTGCAGCCCGCCTACCTTCTACAGTGTAGCCTGCCTACCTTCTACAGTGTAGCCCGCCTACCTTCTACAGTGTAGCCCGCCTACCTTCTACAGTGTAGCCCGCCTACCTTCTGCAGTGTAGCCCGCCTACCTTCTACAGTGTAGCCCGCCTACCTTCTGCAGTGCAGCCCGCCTACCTTCTGCAGTGTAGCCCGCCCACCTTCTGCAGTGCAGCCCGCCCACCTTCTGCAGTGCAGCCCGCCCACCTTCTGCAGTGCAGCCCGCCTACCTTCTGCAGTGCAGCCCGCCTACCTTCTACAGTGTAGCCCGCCTACCTTCTGCAGTGTAGCCCGCCTACCTTCTACAGTGTAGCCCGCCTACCTTCTACAGTGTAGCCCGCCTACCTTCTACAGTGTAGCCCGCCTACCTTCTACAGTGCAGCCCGCCTACCTTCTACAGTGCAGCCCGCCTACCTTCTACAGTGCAGCCCGCCTACCTTCTACAGTGTAGCCCGCCTAGCTTCTACAGTGCAGCCCGCCTACCTTCTACAGTGTAGCCCGCCTACCTTCTACAGTGTAGCCCGCCTACCTTCTGCAGTGCAGCCCGCCTACCTTCTGCAGTGCAGCCCGCCTACCTTCTACAGTGCAGCCCGCCTACCTTCTACAGTGCAGCCCGCCTACCTTCTACAGTGTAGCCCGCCTACCTTCTACAGTGTAGCCCGCCTACCTTCTACAGTGTAGCCCGCCTAGCTTCTACAGTGCAGCCCGCCTACCTTCTACAGTGTAGCCCGCCTACCTTCTACAGTGTAGCCCGCCCTACCTTCTACAGTGTAGCCCGCCTACCTTCTGCAGTGCAGCCCGCCTACCTTCTACAGTGTAGCCCGCCTACCTTCTACAGTGCAGCCCGCCTACCTTCTACAGTGCAGCCCGCCTACCTTCTACAGTGTAGCCCGCCTACCTTCTACAGTGTAGCCCGCCTACCTTCTACAGTGTAGCCCGCCTACCTTCTACAGTGTAGCCCGCCTACCTTCTACAGTGTAGCCCGCCTACCTTCTACAGTGTAGCCCGCCTACCTTCTACAGTGTAGCCCGCCTACCTTCTACAGTGCAGCCCGCCTACCTTCTACAGTGCAGCCCGCCTACCTTCTACAGTGTAGCCCGCCTAACTTCTACAGTGTAGCCCGCCTACCTTCTACAGTGTAGCCCGCCTACCTTCTACAGTGTAGCCCGCCTACCTTCTACAGTGTAGCCCGCCTACCTTCTACAGTGTAGCCCGCCTACCTTCTACAGTGTAGCCCGCCTACCTTCTACAGTGTAGCCCGCCTACCTTCTACAGTGTAGCCTGCCTACCTTCTACAGTGTAGCCTGCCTACCTTCTACAGTGTAGCCCGCCTACCTTCTACAGTGTAGCCCGCCTACCTTCTACAGTGCAGCCCGCCTACCTTCTACAGTGCAGCCCGCCTACCTTCTACAGTGCAGCCCGCCTACCTTCTACAGTGTAGCCCGCCTACCTTCTACAGTGTAGCCCGCCTACCTTCTACAGTGCAGCCCGCCTACCTTCTACAGTGTAGCCCGCCTACCTTCTACAGTGTAGCCTGCCTACCTTCTACAGTGTAGCCCGCCTACCTTCTACAGTGTAGCCCGCCTACCTTCTACAGTGTAGCCCGCCTACCTTCTACAGTGTAGCCTGCCTACCTTCTACAGTGTAGCCCGCCTACCTTCTACAGTGTAGCCCGCCTACCTTCTACAGTGTAGCCTACAGTGCTGTGAAAAAGTATTTGCCCCCTTTTCTGATAATCAAAATGTTTGCATATTTTTAATACTGAATGTTTTTCAGGTCTTCAACCAAAACATAATATTAGATAAAGGGAACCTAATTTTACAAATAACAAAAAAAAGTATACTTATTTTATTTATTTAATTAAAGTTATGTAACACTCAATTCCCCTGTGTGAAAAAGTAATTACCCCGTTACACTCAATAACTGGCTGTGCACCTTCAGCAGTTGTTGATCCGTCTGTCACATCACTGTGGAAGGATTTTGGCCCACTCCTGCATGAAGAACTGCTTTAACTTAGTGACATTTGTGGGTTTTCAAGCATGAACTGCTTGTTTCAAGTGCTGCCACAACATCAACTGGGATTAGGTGTGGACTTTAACTAGGCTATTCCAAAACTTCAAATGTGTTAATATTGAACCATTTTCATGGGTTTGGAATATTGTATTGCTGCATTCAGTTTAAAAATGTTTTTATTTTTGTTGTTATTTGTAAACTCAGGTTCCCTTTATATAATATTAGTTTTTGGTTGAAGATCTGAAAAGATTCAGTATAAAAAAATGTGCAAAAATCAGAAAGGAGGCAAATAGTTTTTCACTGCAGTGTACCTCCCGTAGTGTGGCCCACCTCCCGCAGTGTTGGCCCACCTCCCGCAGTGTTGGCCCACCTCCCGCAGTGTTGGACCACCTCCCGCAGTGTTGGCCCACCTCCCGTTCCGTTCAAGAGAGCGAGAGTTGCACCCCTTCTGAAAAAACCTACACTCGATCCCTCCGATGTCAACAACTACAGACCAGTATCCCTTCTTTCTTTTCTCTCCAAAACTCTTGAACGTGCCGTCCTTGGCCAGCTCTCCCGCTATCTCTCTCAGAATGACCTTCTTGATCCAAATCAGTCAGGTTTCAAGACTAGTCATTCAACTGAGACTGCTCTTCTCTGTATCACGGAGGCGCTCCGCACTGCTAAAGCTAACTCTCTCTCCTCTGCTCTCATCCTTCTAGACCTATCGGCTACCTTCGATACTGTGAACCATCAGATCCTCCTCTCCACCCTCTCCGAGTTGGGCATCTCCGGCGCGGCCCACGCTTGGATTGCGTCCTACCTGACAGGTCGCTCCTACCAGGTGGCGTGGCGAGAATCTGTCTACAAGACCATGGTGCTTGCCTACGGAGCTGTGAGGGGAACGGCACCTCAGTACCTCCAGGCTCTGATCAGGCCCTACACCCAAACAAGGACACTGCGTTCATCCACCTCTGGCCTGCTCGCCTCCCTACCACTGAGGAAGTACAGTTCCCGCTCAGCCCAGTCAAAACTGTTCGCTGCTCTGGCCCCCAATGGTGGAACAAACTCCCTCACGACGCCAGGACAGCGGAGTCAATCACCACCTTCCGGAGACACCTGAAACCCCACCTCTTTAAGGAATACCTAGGATAGGATAAAGTAATCCTTCTCACCCCCCCCCCTTAAAAGATTTAGATGCACTATTGTAAAGTGGCTGTTCCACTGGATGTCATAAGGTGAACGCACCAATTTGTAAGTCGCTCTGGATAAGAGCGTCTGCTAAATGTCTTAAATGTAAATGTAAATGTAGTGTGGCCCACCTCCCGTAGTGTGGCCCACCTCCCGTAGTGTGGCCCACCTCCCGTAGTGTGGCCTACCTCCCGTAGTGTTTGCCTACCTTCTGTAAATGCATGTTCTTGGTCAGCTGTTCTTCCAGCATGTTCTGCAGCTTCTTGTTCATTTCCCGCATGTTCTCGTCCCCAGGCTTCACCAGGTCCCTGAGCACAGAGCCCAAGCCATGACCATGTCCCCCCACCTGGCCCACGTGATGGGCTACCGCCGTTGCACCATGTGCACCATGTGCTGCAGGGGAGAGAAGGTACACGTTACTCAAAGGGACAATTCACAGCCATGCTTCATTGAACAAGAGCCAGCAGTTGTTCCTCGAGACCAACCCAGGAAATAACCAAGGGCCCTAGTTAAAACTGCCTTATAAATTATATCGAATGTACATTTAATTTGTCAGTGATGCATGCAATTCATTCAATGTGAATCAGTTATAGTACATGTTGAGATCAATGTTCCAAATGCAGCAGTATCACCCATCCATTAGCCGACATCTAAATCACTTGATAACTTTATGCAGCAGGCCCATTACCATATGGTCTGTGAGTTGATTCTAGTCAGTCTATTCTGGGAGGAGTATGCCCTGCTGGAGATCCCTGGTTAGGTACTTTAAACCCCTCAACAGTTTACTAAAGGGACTGAGCAGTTATCGGTCTGACTAATGAGATATTGTTCCTCACGTCCGATACCATTTGAAAAGACAACACTAGAGATGCTCTACAAGGCAGATATAGATCTATTGCCAAACAATGAGTTGAGAAAAAATTGTGAACCTCCTGTGTGATAATGTGTTTAGGTCTTCTAGCATACCCATGGTAAACTTAAAACACATACACTATGAATACAAAAGTATGTGGACACCCTTTCAAAATGCTGGATCCGTCTATTTCAGCCACAGCCGTTGCTGTCAGGTGTATAAATTCAAGCACACGGCCATGCAATCTCCATAGACAAACATTGGCGGTAGAATGGCCTTACTGAAGAGATCAGTGACTTTCAACGTGGCACTGTCATAACATGCCATCTTTCCAGTAAGTCAGTTGGTCAAATGTCTGCTCTGCTAGAGCTGCCCCGATCAACTGTAAGTGCTGTTCTTGTGAAGTGGAAACGTTTAGGAACAACAACGGCTCAGCCACAAAGTGGTAAACCACACAAGCTCAGAACGGGAACAGCGAGTGCTGAAGCGCGTACCGCATAAAAATCGTCTGTCCTCGGTTGCAACACTCACTACCAAGTTCCAAACTGCCTCTGGAAGTAACGTCAGCACAATAACTGTTAATTGAGAGCTTCATGAAATGGGTTTCGATGGCCGAGCAGCCGCACACAAGCCTAAGATCACCAAGCGCAATGCAAAGCATCTGCTGGAGTGGTGTAAAGCTTGCCACCATTGTACTCTGAAGCAGTGGAAACACGTTATCTGGAGTGATGACACGCTTCAGGATCTTGCAGTTCGCTGGACGAATCTGGGTTTTGCGGATGCCAGGAGAACGCTATCTCCATGAATGCTTAGCGCCAAATGTAAAGATTAGTGGAGGAGGAATAATGGTCTGGGGCTGTTCTTCATGGTTCGGCTAGGCCTTCCAGTGAAGGGAAATCTCAACTCTACAGGATACAATGACATTCTAGATAATAATGTAATTCCAACGTTGTGGCAACAGTTTGAGGAAGGACCTTTCCTCTTTCAGCATGACAATGCCCCCGTGCACAAACCAAAGGTCGACACTGAAATGCATTGTTGCGATTGGTATGGAAGAACTTGACTGGCATGCACAAAGCACTAACCTCAACCCCATCGAACACCTTTGGGATGAATTGGAACGCTGACTGCGAGCCAGGCCTACTTTTGGCCATGTAGAGTATGATTTTACGGTTCCTTTAAACTAGGACCTACAGTTGAAGTCGGACATACATACACCTTAGCAAAATACATTTAAACTCCGTTTTTCACAATTCCTGATATTTAATCAGAGTAAAAATTCCCTGTCCTAGGTCAGTTGGGATCACCACTTTATTTTAAGAATGTGAAATGTCAGAATAAATAGTAGAGGGATTTATTTCCGTTTTTATTTCTTTCATCACATTCCCCAGTGGCTCAGAAGTTTACATACACTCAATTAGTATTTGGTAGCATTGCCTTTAAATTGTTTAACTTGGGTCAAATGTTTTGGGTAAACTTCCACAAGATTCCCACAATAAGTTGGGTGAATTCTGGCCCATTCCTCCTGACAGAGCTTGTGTAACCGAGTCAGGTTTGTCGGCCTCCTTGCTCACATGTTTTTTCAGTTCTGCCCATACATTTTCTATAGGATTGAGGTCAGGGCTCTGTGATGGCCACTCCAATACCTTCACTTTGTTGTCCTTAAGCCATTTTGCCACAACTTTAGAAGTATGCTTGGGGTCATTGTCCATTTGGAAGACCCATTTGTGACCAAGCTTCAACTTCCTGACTGATGTCTTGAGATGTTGCTTCAATATATCCACAGAATTTCCCTCCCTTATGATGCCTTCTATTTTGTCAAGTACACCAATCCCTCCTGTAGCAAAGCACCCCCACAACATGATGCTGCCACCCCGTGCTTCATGGTTGGGATGGTGTTCTTCGGCTTGCAAGCCTCCCCCTTTTCCTTCAAACATAACGATGGTCATTACGGCCAAACAGTTCTATTTTTGTTTCATCAGACCAGAGGACATTTCTCCAAAAAGTACGATCTTTGTCACCATGTGCAGTTGTAAACCGTAGTCTGGCTTCTTTATGGCGGTTTCGGGGAAATTGGCTTCTTCCATGCTGATCGGCTTGTCAGGTTATGTCGATATAGGGCTCGTTTTACTGTGGATAAAGGTACTTTTGTACCGGTTTCCTCCAGCATATTCACAAGGTCCTTCCTGTTGTTCTGGGATTGATTTGCACTTTTCGCACCAAAAGTACGTTCATCTCTAAGAGACAGAACACATCTCCTTCCTGAGTGGTATGACGGCTGCGTGGTCCCATGGCGTTAATACATGCATACTATTGTTTGTACAGATGAATGTGGTACCTTCAGGCATTTGGAAATTGCTCCCAAGGATGAACTAGACTTGTGGAGGTTACAATTTTTTGATGAGGTCTTGGCTGATTTCTTTTGATTCTCCCATGATGTCAAGCAAAGAGACACTGAGTTTGAAGGTAGGCCTTGAAGTGAAATAATCTGTCTAAACAATTGTTGGAAAAATGACTTGTGTTATGCACAAAGTAGATGTCCTAACAGACTTACCAAAACTATAGTTTGTTAACAAAAAAATTGTGGAGTGGTTGAAAAACAAGTTTTAATGGCTCCAACCTAAGTGTATATAAACTTCTGACTTCAACTGTACATATTTACAATGCATCACAAGGTCATCGAAAGTGTTTCCGGAAGTTTAAGTTGAATAAAGGAGTGAAATGTAGCTATTTAATGAAACATCAAAGTTGAGAAACTGTTCAAGGCCCAGGATGATACCAGAACCGCGATACTTTTTAGTACCGTGGCAAGGAAACAAAACACAAAGCGGAGTTAACTTCTTTAGGAAAACAGCCCTAGTACTGGAAACATGTTGTCATCCAGTCACATTTATTCATTTCCAAGCTATAGCACACAATATTTGACATACATTCGGTTTTTAAAAGGACCAAAGAGGTCCCCTGTTTTGATACAGGTGCATGATAATGGTCAATTCTAAATCAAAACAAAATGTCACATATTTAGTATATGTAAAGACAAGATTAAATCAAGAATAGTCTGATAGGTGACTGTATCCCTTGTAATTGGCAACATTAATGGTTTTGTGATAAATAAGCAGTCTGATTTGATGGAAGATGGCGTTGAATGTCTTTATGTCATTGTGCTTGGCTTTTTGTTGAGTTTAGTCACATCATTTCTCAATTTGCAGTAAGTCAGCCAGTCAGATGTACAGCCAGACTTATTAGCCACTCCTTTGGCCCCATCTTTTTCAACCATACAGTTGTTCAATTCCTCATCAATCCATGGAGCCTTAACAGTTCTAACAGTCAGTTTCTTAACAGGTTCATGTTTATCAATAATTGGAAGAAGCAATTTCATAAATTCATCAAGTGCAATGTCTGGATGCTCCTTATTAATCACATCATACAAACAAATATTTTTAACATCATCCACATAAGAGTCACAGCAAAATATTTTATATGATCTATTATACACTATTTTAGGCCCGACATTTTGAAATGTGGCTTTCCTGGATATTGCTACTATATTGTGATCACTGTATCCAACGGGTACGGACACAAATTTAGAACAAAGTTCTACAGTATTAGTAAAAACGTGATCGATACATGTGGATGATGTTGTTCCTGTAGTGTTTGTAAACACCCTGGTAGGTTGATGAATAACCTGAACCAGATTACAGGCACTGGAAACAGTGAGAAGCTTCCTGTTGAGCAGACAGCTTGATGAAAACCAGTCAATGTTCAGGTCCCCAAGAAAGTGGACCTCTCTGTTTACATCACATACACTATCAAGCATTTCACATATCTTATTTAGATACTGACTGTTAGCACTTGGTGGCCTATAACAACACCCCAAAAGAAGGCTTGCAACCACAACACTTCAACACTTGACATAAGCTCTTCTCTAAGCATTAGCTATCAGAGATAAGACACAATACTGAAAAGAGCAAACAAAGCAAGAGAGAAAAAGATAGACATTCAGCAGTTCATTAATCAATTGGTGTGCGTGCTGTGGGGTTGAAGCTACGAACCCATAGGCTTGGCTCTCTCAATAAGGTTTGTATCACAACTAAAGTGGCCAAAAGGTCTTAAAATGAAGCACATTAATCCGCTTTACAAGGGGTGTAGAGCCTAACTGGCATTTTTAAGCAGCGTGCGAGTTTCAAGTTGGGGAAGACAATTTTACAACATAAAAATGTACCTTTATTATAAAAGCATTACATGCATAATTGCATTTGCTGTTAATTTTGATAATGGTGTTTTCCGCTAATGGAACAGTCACGCTTATAGCCTACTACCATGTGTGCATTGCTGCGCTTATAATATGAAGAAATAGCTTAATAGTTTAACCTAAACGTTCTGATCTGTTGTGTCAGCCACATTGCATAAAAAATATTTTTTTGATGCTAGTGGTTGTATTAATTTGGGATCTATAGCATCCCACAGCTGTCCCAGACTACGTTTGGAATATTTATTTCTCGCAGAGAATAGGTTGACTATAGGGGATAGTAGATTGACATAGGCTAGTGCTTTTGCTGTTGGTTAGACCTACTCATCTTGTTAGCTGACGAAAAGTAAATGTGGACAGTTCTTCCAATATCTTCAATATGCACCTCTGAATTGGATAAGGGCGTGCACAGTTGCCACAGCCCTAGTCAAAGCAGCTGTAACTCTAAACGCAGTAGGCTTTACTTAAAGATCATGACAGCCGTCATTGACGTGATATTGTAACTGGACAAGCTAATGGCATGATTAATTGAGGACATGTTTTCTATTGGGGGAGTTGATGACATTGTCAGCTCCTTGTAGACACAAGGTCCCCTTACTTGAAGGGTGCACAGTGCTCCGCTGGCCATGAAGTCAGCTCCCTGCTGAACTGCCACACTGTTAAGCAGGGTTCAACACGGGTCAAGAGCAGAGATCGCCTGAACAGCGTCGGTTGCCAGCGTTGCAAAGGGTACTCTTTGTCAGCCTAATGCTGAGACACGTCTCTCAGTTGAGACAGGCACATCCAATCAAGATCACCTTTCACAAGCTGACACTTAAAACATCAAGCCCACTGAGGAGATTCTAGGTTAACTTTCTCTAGACTAAATATATATATGTGTGTGTGTGTGTGTGTGTGTGTGTGTGTGTGTGTGTGTGTACAGGGGTGCATGCAAGTCATGTGTGACACTTTGGAAATGTGTATTTAATATTTTAGAAAATGTTCATTTTAGTTCACCGTGTTTCCCGTGACAAATCAATATTGTGTTTCAGTACTGTGGCTGATAAAGGAAGAGCTGGCTCAGCAGAGTAAGTGACAACACATTGATAATGGAGACATTAGTTCCAACAGTTAAAGGGACTTTGGGATTTTGGCAATGAAGCCCTTCATCTGACTCAGGGGAAGTAGATAAAGCCCTTTTGGCTTCATTGCCAAAATCCTGAAGTACCCCTTTAAAAAACTTCTTAGGGCTGAGATCCTGTTAACGGAATCGATATGACAACAGCCAGTGAAAGTGCAGGGCGCCAAATTCAAACAACAGTAATCTCACAATTAAAAAAATACAAGTATCTAATACCATTTTAAAGGTAATATTGTTGTTAATCCCACCACAGTGTCCGATTTCAAATAGGCTTTACAGCGAAAGCACCACAAACGATTATGTTAGGTCAGAGCCAAGTCACAGAAAAACACAGCCATTTTTCCAGCTAAAGAGTGGGGTCACAAAAATCAGAAATAGAGATAGAATTAATCACTAACCTTTGATGATCTTCATCAGATGACACTCATAGGACTTCATGTTACACAGTACATGTACGTTTTGTTCGATAAAGTTCATATTTATATAAAAAACACATTGGCGCGTTATGTTCACTAGTTCCAAAAACATCTGGTGATTTTGCAGAGATCCACATCAATTTACAGAAATACTCATTATAAATGTTGATGAAAATACAAGTGTTATACATGGAACTTTAGATAAAGTTCTCCTTAATGTAACCGCTGTGTCAGATTTTTAAAAAGCTTTACGGAAAAAGCAAACCATGCAATAATTTGAGTACGGCGCTCAGAGACCCAAGAAGCCAAAAAGATATCCGCCATATTGTGCAATCAACAGAAGTCAGAAATAACATTATAAATATTCACTTACCTTTGATGATCTTCATCAGAATGCACTCCCAGGAATCCCAGTTCCACAATAAATGTTTGTTTTGTTCGATAATGTCCATCATTTATGTCCAAATAGCTACTTTTGTTAGCGCATTTTGTAAACAAATCCAACCTCGCGAAGCGCGGTCACTAGGAGCAGACAAAATGTCAAAAAGTTCCGTTACAGTTCATAGAAACATGTCAAACGATGTATAGAAACAATCTTTAGGATGTTTTTAACATAAATCTTCGATAATGTTCCAACCGGAGAATTCCTTTGTCTGTAGAAAAGCAATGGAATGGGAGCTACCTCTCACGTGAACGAGCCTCACGAGCCTGTGGCACTCTGCCAGACCACTGACTCAGAGCCCTTATGAGCCCCTCCTTTCCAGTAGAAGCCTCAAACAAGTTTCTAAAGACGGTTGACATCTAGTGGAAGCCTTAGGAAGTGTAACATGACCAATATCCCACTGTATCTTCAATAGGGAATGAGTTGAAAAACAACCAATCTCAGATTTCCCACTTCCTGGTTGGATTTTCTTCTCAGGTTTTTGCCTGCCATATGAGTTTTGTTATACTCACAGACATCATTCAAATGGTTTTAGAAACTTCAGAGTGTTTTCTATCCAAATATACATATATTAGCAACTGGGACTGAGTAGCAGGCCGTTTACTCTGGACACCTTATTCAACCAAGCTACTCAATACTGCTCCCAGCCATAAGAAGTTAAAGATTAGCCAACCTTTGGTGGGATTGCCTTGCTTTTATTGTTCCAGGCTATGTTTGACATTTTTGTCACCCGTGAAGACTGACAGTAAACACCACAAGTAGACTGCCTTTCATTGCTATAATACAGTACAAAAATGCTGCGCTCTTGACGTTAACAAGTCACCCTCATCTTCATGTGATTCTAGTAAGAAATGTACTTAATAGTAAAATAAATACAATAGAAATACACATCAAAAAGCTATACTTGAATATAGCCTAGATGTACTTTATCTCCAATCCCATCTTTCCTTCTAGTACTAGTGCGGGGATACTCATTAAATAAAATAAATCAAATCTGAGTCAAACTAGGCAAGTCAGTTTTAAGAACAAATTCTTATTTACAATGATGGCCTACCCCAGCAAAACCCTAACGACGCTGGGCCAATTGTGCGCCGCCCTATGGGACTCCCAATCACGGACGGTTGTGATGTAGTGACGCCTCTAGCACTGAGATGCAGTGCCTTAGCCTGCTGCGCCACTCGGGAGCCAAATGCAGAGCAGACTGCCATAACACAAAGTGACACAACATCTGCAACACCGACTCACTGATGCTGTAAGCCCGGCTTGAACCAGAGATGGAGGATAGACATTCTCACCTTCCTTTAACTAATGATACCTCCTGTTCAGAATCAAACACTGTTATTCTACTTTGCTCTGGTAAGGTTAGAATTCTACAGAACATTGATAAAAGCTCAAAGATCTCTCTAATAGGTAAGAATGGCTCTTTTCTTGAATTATGGAAACCTTCCAGCTCTTTTCCTCCCATAAGAGAGGTTTGCTGCAGAAGTGCACTGAGATGCCAACATGGCCATGCTACTAGTCTCAGTGGTCCTGGTGCTACTGAACTGCTGAAGCAACACAGTGAGCCATGGCTGCCAGCCACCTCAGAGGCACTACAACTAACTGCAGCCCAGCCTGCTCTCAACTCCCACAGGATGAGAGTGGGCTAAGTGGAAACACTACCAGGAGGTATACAGGCTAGATCTATAGAAACAATGATGCCCTGCCTGTTGAAAGTGTACAGTGTCTTCAGAAAGTATCCACACCACTTGAATTTTCCCTAAATGTGTTGTGTTAAAGCCTGAATTAAACATTTTGTCACTGGCCTTCACACAATACCCCATGATGTCAAAAGGGAATTATGCTTTTCAAAATTATACAAATTAATTAAAAATGAAATGCTGAACTGTCTTGAGTCAATAAATATACAACCCCTTTGTTATGGCAAACCGAAATAAGTTCAGGAGGACAATTTAACAAGTCACAGACTCACTCTGTGTCCAATAATAGTTTTAAACAAGATTTTTGAACGACTACCTCATCTCTGTACCACACACATACAGAAAATTGTAAGGTCCCTCAGGCTAGCAGTGAATTTAAAACACAGATTCAACCAAAACCACAATGGATTTCCAATGCCTGGCAAAGAAGGGCACCTATTGGTGGATGGGTAAAACTGAGGATGGATCAACAACATTGTAGTTACTCCACAATACTAACCTAGTGAAAAGTTTTGTGTTATGGACGCACTACATTACACATGTCATTTCTTGTTATGGACGCACTACATTACACATGTCGTTTCGTGTTATGGACGCACTACATTACACATGTCGTTTCGTGTTATGGACGCACTACATTACACATGTCGTTTCTTGTTATGGACGCACTACATTACACATGTCGTTTCGTGTTATGAACGCACTACATTACACATGTCGTTTCGTGTTATGGACGCACTACATTACACATGTCATGTTATGGACGCACTACATTACACATGTCGTTTCGTGTTATGGACGCACTACATTACACATGTCGTTTCGTGTTATGGACGCACTACATTACACATGTCGTTTCGTGTTATGGACGCACTACATTACACATGTAATTTCGTGTTATGGACGCACTACATTACATATGTCGTTTCGTGTTATGGACGCACTACATTACACATGTCGTTTCGTGTTATGGACACACTACATTACACATGTCGTTTCGTGTTATGGACGCACTACATTACACATGTCGTTTCGTGTTATGGACGCACTACATTACACATGTCGTTTCGTGTTATGGACGCACTACATTACACATGTCGTTTCGTGTTATGGACACACTACATTACACATGTCGTTTCGTGTTATGGACGCACTACATTACACATGTCGTTTCGTGTTATGGACGCACTACATTACACATGTCGTTTCGTGTTATGGACGCACTACATTACACATGTCGTTTCGTGTTATGGACGCACTACATTACACATGTCGTTTCGTGTTATGGACGCACTACATTGCACATGTAATTTCCAGTGATAAATCATTCCTGTACAAGAGAGCAGATCTATACAATGTTCACTTGTAACAACTTCATTATTAAAAATGACTTTCTGTGTGGAGCAATCCCATGACATTGTTTCCATTAACAGGTTCAGCGAAAATAAATGAGGCTTTGTGAAAAAGCAAGGATGCAATAATCAACACGCTTCCCAAATTGATAAAGCACCTACTGTGATTTATCACATCCAATAAAACATCGACCTGTAGGCTGCTTCATTCTAGAAGGTTGGGCGTTTCTGGAGTTGTCCAAGCAGAACAAACAGTGTTGGATAAAAAGGTTAGACAGTGGCCTACGTCACGCAGCTGCAGCAGTGGTGTACAAGACGAGGGGGTTACAGACTGCAGCAGTATAAAACTTCTCTAGCAGGGAAGAGCACTTAACCAGGAGAGGAATCTAGTCTACGGATAAACTCCCTGTCCACACGACTGCAGCGCAGACCTGACTGACTGCCCCATTAACCAACTCCCATAATCCCTAGTACACTCCATCTCTCTCTCGCTCCATCTCTCTCTCGCTACATCTCTCTCGCTCCATCTCTCTCAATTCAATTCAAAGGGCATTATTGGCATGGGAAACATGTCTACATTGCCAAAGCAAGTGGAATAGATAAAAACAAAAGTGAAATAAACAATCAAAAATTATCAGTAAACATTATACTCACAGAAGTTTCAAAAGAATAGAGACATTTCAAATGTTATATTATGGCTATTTGTAATCTTAGTGCAAAGGGAAAATAAATAGACCGATAAATATGGGTTGTATTTACAATGGTGTTTGTTCTCCACTTGTTGCCCTTTTCTTGTGGCAACAGGTTTCACATTTTGCTGCTGTGTAGTCACACTGTGTATTTCAACTAATAGATATGCAAGTTTATCAAAATTGGAATGGTTAAAAAAAAAATAGTGTGCCTAATCTGAGGGTGTAACTCTCGCTCTCTCTCTCCATTCATCGCTAAAGAAAAGCCCTGGAGGGAATAACTGACGTTTTAGGTGCTCCTTACCAAATTATTTTTTGCATTGATATTTTTTGCACATAATGTTTTCGCAATAATTTCCTATGACCTAAAAGAGCTTCTGGACATCAGAACACTGATCACTAACCTCGATTTGGATGAGGATTTGTACTTTAATGAGTCGGAGGCGAAGGACATACTACTCAGTTCGCTAGTGCGGCAGGACCAAGTGATGATTTGATACAGTGTTGCACTTCACTAGCAAAAAGCTCAAGTCAAGACAGATGGAGACGGAAGCAGACAGGGGGAGTAGATAGATGATTGTGATTGAAAGAACATACATTTTCATCAGGATATTTTCTACTGTTTTTATTTGTTGGCTTAAGGCCTATGTATTTGACTTAGTTGACGATGGAAGTCCTAGGCCTACAGCTGCATCTCTACGCTGACGTTTCTTTGGCATCCAGTAGATCACAGTGTATCAATGTGTCCCTATGGCAGAGGCTAGTGCGCTCGGCATAGTTGAATTTAAACTTCTAGATTTTTTTATCAAATTACATTGGATTTTTTTTTTATGAACCATGTGACAATGACTTTGAGAAACGAAAAATGATATTATTGAAAATAAACTGTTCCAAGAAATGTCCACTATAAACATAACTGGCACACAGATTGGTAGAAATATGAGGATAAATTGTAAGCTTGCACAAACTTGAAACTCACGAGCTGCCTGTAGTGTTTACTAATAAAACCATTAAAACTAATGTGAAGGCACGAGCACTGCAGTCATAGGAGGTCCGTGAAAAAACGTGCCCCCCTATGATAACCAAAGGCCCGTCGAACTGATTCATTCTGCCGCAGGGTCTTTACGGTTGTTATCATTAGCCTAGTTGATCAGACTAAGAAATTGTCTCGTTTATCTTCTTATACAGTTTAGCTGTAGGTTGCTGCATCATTTCTGTTTAGAGTTCATGCTTGTGTAAATCTGGAGTGATGTGTTATCATGTTTGCTAAATAAATACCGGAGGACAGTGGAGTGGGGCACACTTTGCTAGATGATGCGCTTCGTGCCCACCCAGCGCAACCTGCAATTACCTTGAATCTGATCGGTCAAGACACAGAACAGAATGCACAGAACCTGAAGCACTCCAATATAAAAGGACAGATAGGCTTACATAGTGTGCAAGATGACAAACAAATCTTGAGTCACGTGACTCAAGTCCGCATCTCTGATTAGCTGAATAGGGCCATAAGCAAACAAGAAAATGCTTAACAAGAAGCAGCACTCCTAGTGGCCAGTGATTTTAATGCTGGAAATCTGAAATCAGTCTTACCTAATTTCCACCAGCATGTCACCTGTGCAAATAGAGGCAAAAAAAACAACTCTAGATCACCTTTTCACCACACACGGAAATACATACAAAGCTCTCCCTCTACACAAATCTGACCTTAACTCTATCCTCCTGATTCCAGCTTACAAGCAAATATTCATCTGATGGCATTGAGGAGTTTACCACATCAGTCACTGGCTTCATTAATAAGTGCATCGACAACATCATCCCCACAGTGACCGTTCCTACATATCCCAACCAGAAGCCATAGATTAAAGGCTAGAGCTACCGCTTTCAAGTAGCGGGACACTAATCAAGATGTTTATAAGAAATCAGCGTCAATACAGGACCAAGATTGAATCCTACTCTTTTGGCTCTGATGCTCGTCGGCTGTGGCAGGGCTTGCAAACTATCACGAAAAAAAAGGGAAACCCAGCCGCAACCTGCCCAGTGACGAGAACCTACCAGACAAGCTAAATGCCTTCTACACTTGCAGTGAGGCAAGCAACACTGACCCATGCATGAGAGCAGACCACCATAGTCCCTGTGTCAACAACACCAAGTTAATTTACTATTACCCCGTAGCACTCACATCTATAGCCATGAAGTGCTTAGAAAGGTTGGTCATAGCTCAAATCAACACCATCATCCCAGACCCATTCCAATTCGCACACTGCCACAACAGATCTACAGATGAGGCATTATCTATTGCACTCCACACAGACCTTTCCCACTTGGACAAAAGAAACACCAACGTGAGAATGCTGTTCATTGACTACAGCTCAAGAGTTCAACACCATAGTGCCCTCCAAGCTCATCACTTAGCTAAGGACCATGGGATTAAACAACACCTTCTGCAACTGGATCCTGGACTTCCTGACGGGCCGCCCCCACGTGGTGAGGGTAGGCAACAACACAGGCTGACCCTGTTTTGAGGTGTTTGAGCACCTGAAGGACCTCCTCTGCCACTTTCACGTCATCAGACAAGGTGACGATGACTGTTTTTTTCAGGGTCTTGTTTGTCAGTGCAGACTATACAGCTGCCTGCTGCTCAAGATGGCGCTCCAACATGTCATAAGTGGAGGTCCATGTTGTTGTGACATGGTGTATGAGCTTGTGAGTCGGTAGCTGTAACATTTCTTACTTGGTCTTAAGCACATGAGTGGCTGTTGGGCTTCGGTGGACAAAGGAAACCACCTCCCTGATCCTCCCAAGGAGGCGGTCCATCTGGCTCACTGAGAGTTGGCTCCCGTCCCTGACACACCAGGGTGATGATGCTTTAAATGTGTGGCCATGCTCAATGTATTTCCATGATCAAGTCAAGATTTCTTGTGGCACAATGCCTACACACCGTAATGGTCTTGTCCACCACCCTTCTTCCGTCATCATATTTGACAGGGAAGCCAAAATGCTCCCATACATGAGACTTAAATGAAGCGGGAGGCTTTTCCAGTTCTTCAGCTCCTCCGCCAGCCATGGCTGTCACTGCTCTTTAGTCTTCTTGGTTTTTTGCAACGCGAGCATCCAGGATTGATTCGTTGGGATTCAACAGGCCCCGTTCACGTGAACAATACACACAACTGCTTTAAAATAAATCATCAAATCAACCTTCAGGCTTCAGAGTAAAACACAGCACACATATGTCTTGTCTTTATCTTTTCACTGCAACTCTGCATTGAGATTTAGGGAATTATTACTTTAAAAGTAACCGCGGCAGTAAAACTGTATTACACACTATGATGGTTAAACTTAGCAATTGATCCACATTCGGGCCGAACCGTGGGGGGTGATCCGTACGGATCACGGATCAACTACGGTCTGTTAAACCACTAGTCAAGAGCTACAAGTTCCTCAGTGTCCACATCACTGAGGAATTATCATGGTCCAAGCATACCAGAAGGCACAACAATTAGTTTTCCCCATCAGGAAGCTGAAAAGATTTGGCATGGGCCCTCAGATCCTTAAGAAGTTCTACAGCTTCACCATTGAGAGCATATTGACTTGCTTTAACACCGGTTGATATGGAAACTGCTTGGCATCCGTCCACAATGCGCTACAGAGGGTAGTGAGAACGGTACAGTACTTCACTGGGGCCGAACTTCCAGTCATCCAGGAGGTGTCAGAGGAAGGCTCTAAAAATTGTCAAAGACTCCAGTCACCCAAGTCATAGACTGTTCTCTGTAGTACCGCACAGCAAGCGGTACCGGAGCGCCAAGTCTGGGACCAAAAGGCTCCTGAACAGCTTCTAACCCCAAGCCAAAAGACTGCTGAACAGTTAATCAAATGGCCACCCGGACTATTTGCATTGACACCCGTTTTTTTGCACTGACTCTCTTGCACTGGCTCTATGAACACTCACCGGACTCTACCCAAAACCTCACACATACTCCACTGACACTCCACACACACACACACACACACACACACACACACACACACACACACTGCTGCTACTCTTTCTATCCTGATTGCCTAGTCACTCTTACCCCTACCTACATGTACATATTACCTACATTACCTACATTTCTTCAACTGCCTTGTACCCCTGCAAATCAAATCAAATGTATTTATATAGCCCTTCGTACATCAGCTGATATCTCAAAGTGCTGTACATAAACCCAGCCTAAAACCCCAAACAGCAAGCAATGCAGGTGTAGAAGCACATTGACCTGCACATTGACTTGGTACCGGTACTCCTTGTAAATAGCCTGGTTGGGAGAGTAAGCATTTCACGTTGAAGTCTACACCCGTTGTATTCTACGCATGTGACTAATATGACCCTTCATCGCTCTCTAACAATCACAATTCAATTTATTGTCATGAGAAACAAGTGAAATATAAAAAAAACTAAATGGAAATGAGTAGAAATTAACAGTAAACATTGAAAAGTTTTTTTTTTTAAATCGGCATTTCAAATGTCATATTATTGATGATCTCCATTCGTCTCTCGCCCTCTGCCTCCATCGCTAGACTGCTGTCTAACACATCATCTCTATTACACCAACTGATCACTCCTCAAAACTCTTAAATACAGTGCCTTCAGAAAGTATTCATACCACTTCACTTATTCCACATTTTTACAGCATGAATTCAAAATGTATTAAAGAGTTTTTTTTCTCACGCATCTACACACAATACCCCATAATAAACATGCTATTAAAAATGTTTGCAAATTTATGAACTTCTTATGGCTGCAGGGGCAGTATTGCGTAGCTTGGATGAAAGGTGCCCAGAGTAAACTGCCTGCTTCTCAGTCCCAGATGCTAATATATTAAAATTATTATTAGTATTGGATAGAAAACACTCGGAAGTTTCTAAAACTGTTTGAATGTCGTCTGTGAGTATAACAGAACTCATATGGCAGGCAAAAACCTGAGAAGAAATCCTAACAGGAAGTGGGAAATCTGAGGTTGGTCGATTTTCAACCCAGCCGCTATTGAATACACAGTGGGATATTGGTTATGTTGCACTTCCTAAGGCTTCCACTAGATGTCAACCGTCTTTAGAAACTTGTTTGAGGATTCTACTGTGAAGTGGGACCGAATGAGAGAGGAAAGAGTCAGAGGTCTGCCAGCAGTCACGCGCATTTCACATGAGAGATAGCTGCGTTCCTTTGCTTTTCTGAAGACAAAGGAATTCTCTGGTTGGAATATTGACGTTTTATGTTAAAAACATCCTAAAGATTGATTCCATACATCTTTTGACATTTCGTCTGCAACTAGGGAACGCGCTTCATGACTTTGGATTTGTTTACCAAACGTGCTAACAAAAGTAGCTCTTTGGACAAAAATGGACATTATCGAAAAAAACAAACATTCAATGTGGAACTGGGATTCCTGGGAGTGCATTCTGATGAAGATCATCAACTGTAAGTGAATATTTATAATGCTATTTATTACTAATGTTGACTGCACAATATGGCAGATATCTTTTTGGCTGCTTTGTTGTCTGTCTGAAAGCTGTACTCAGATTATTGCGTGGTTTGCTTTTTCCGTAAAGCTTTTTTAAAATCTGACACAGCGGTTGCATTAAGGAGAAGTGTATCTATATTTCCATGTCTAATAATTGTATTTTCATCGACATTTATAATGAGTATTTCTGTAAAATGATGTGGCTCTCTGCAATATCACTGTTTTTGGAACTAGTGAACATAACGCGCCAATGTATACTGAGATTTTCTTTTATATAAATATGAACTTTATCGAACAAAACATACATGTATTGTGTAACATGAAGTCCTATGAGTGCCATCTGATGAAGATCATCAAAGGTTAGTGATTAATTCTCTCTCCATTTGTGCTTTTTGTGACTCCTCTCTTTGGCTGGAAAAATGGCTGTGTTTTTCTGTGGCTTGGCTCTGACCTAACAATTGTTTGTGGTGCTGTCGCTGTAAAGCCTATTTGAAATCAGACACCATGGTGGGATTAACAATAAGATACATGCATGTTTGAGGAATTTTAATTATGAGATTTCTGTTGTTTGAATTTGGCGCTCTGCACTTTCACTGGTTGTCATATCAATCCCGTTAATGGGATTGCAGCCCTAAGAAGTCAATAATCAAATACAGAAGTCTTCACACACCTGAGTATATACTTTGTAGAATTACAGCTGTGAGTCTTTCTGGGTAAGTCCCTAAGAGCTTTCCACACCTGGATTGTGCAACATTTGCCCATTATTCTGTTCAAAATACTCAAATTGATTGTTGATCATTGCTAGACAATCATTTTCAGATCTTGCCAGATTTCCAAGTAGATTTAAGTCAAAACTAGCTCGGCCACTCAGTAACATTCAGTCTTCTTTGTTCTTGTGTTTTAGGTTATTGTCCTGTTGAAAGATGAACTCATCTCCCAGTGTCTGATGGAAAGCAGACTGAACCAGGTTCTCCCGTAGCTCCAATCAGTCTCCTTTTTATCGTGAAAAACTCCCCAGTCCTTAACGATTACCAGCATACCCATAACATGATGCAGTCACCACTATGCTTGAAAATATGGAGAGTGGTACTCAGTAATGTGTTGTATTGAATTTGCCCCAAACACAACGCTTTGTATTCAGGACAAAAAGTGAATTGCTTTGCCTAATTTCTTGCAGTATTACTTTAGTGCCTTGTTGCAAACAGGATGTACAGGCTTCCTTCTTTTCACTCTGTCAATTAGGTTAGTATTGAGGAGTAACTACAATGTTGTTGATCCATCCTCAGTTGTCTCCTATCACAGTCATTAAACTCTGTAACTGTTTCAAAGTCCCCATTGGCCTCATGGTGAATTCCCTGAGCGCTTTCCTTCCTCTCCGGCAACTGAGTAAGGAAGGACGCCTGTATCTTTGTAGTGACTGAGTGTATTGATACACCATCCAAAGTGTAATTAATAACATCACCATGCTCAAAGGGATATTCAATGTCTGTTGTTTTTTTACTCAACTATCAACAGGTGCCATTCTCTGCCAGGCATTGGAAAACCTCCCTGGTCTGTGTCGTTGAATCTGTGTTTAAAAATCACTGCTCGACTGAGGGACCTTACAGATAATTGTATGTGTGTGTTACAGAGATGAGGCAGTCATTAAAAAATCATGTTAAACAATATAATTGCACACAGAGCGAGTCCATGCAACTTATTAGGGCTTGTTAAGTAAATATGTTTTCTCCTGGACTTATTTAGGCTTGCCATAACAAAGGGGTTTATTACTGGAGGTATTTCAGCTTTTCATTTCTGCCCGGGAGGGGGGTTCTAGCGACTCCTCGTGGCGAGCCGGGCGCCTGCAGGATGACCTCGGTTGTCAGTTGAACAGTGTTTCCTACGACACATTGGTGCAGCTGGCATCCGGGTTAAGAGGGTGGGAGTGAATACTTTACTGTAGAATCATTCACACACTGTTAATGTGTGGAGAGTTTGTGGCTCATTACCCAGCAACCACTTCCACAAGCTGTGTAAGATTCCTCAGACAAGTGAATAAAATCACTAAGGAAAGTAGGTTGGAAAATTGATTAATTAAATAACTGTCAACATGTACATTACCATTAGCTACAAGAACATGACGTTATGCCACTTAGTTGCTGAAAGGACTATGTTACGATGCATGGTGCAGCAGAGCAGACAGGCAGTGTGTGTGTGCGGGTGTTGACCAGGTAGGCAGGTAGGCAGCCAGGCACTGACATTACTGGGTGCTCCTCCTGTCCCGTTGCTGCCTGCGTCTCACCAGCAGGGCTGAGCAGAGGGCTGAGCAGAGGGCTGAGCAGAGGGCTGAGCAGAGGGCTGAGCAGAGGGCTGAGCAGAGGGCTGAGCCTGCTGCTGCATTATTGAAGATGAGTGTTGGGTTCACTGAGGCATGTCTGCATCCTGAATCATTTACATCCTGCTAATGTCAGCTCTCATCTACCACCAACGCCTTACTGCCTGCCTTCTACAGGTCAGGCCCCCATTCCTTAACCATGGCCTCCACAGCCTTCTCTGCTCTGTGGATCTGGCTGATGTTATGGAAGGGCAGGGTTTTTTACAAAATATATGTTTGTCCTGAATACAAAATGCTATGCCCCACCCTCACGCCTGTTGTACCAAAAAAAACATCTGCACTAACATTACAGCACAGTTGTCTGTAAATATGACCATTGTAAGATACGGTAGATCATTATAGGATCCAATTAATATCCGGTTTTGAGTGTCAGCTTTTATGGGCTTTCCTTTGCCAGATGTGTACATTTTCATATCTAGCAATGATACAATGTGCTTTTAAATATTTACACAATGCATCTTTTGAATACTCTGTAGTGTCACTGCTCTAGCTACCTTAAACAACATGCAAATAAGCCAAATCTCAAGTGAAAACCAAAATTCTCTCTTCAAAGACATCGGCTAAGAATGTATTTTTTTCTCCCCCACTTCACCCCGTTGTTTACGCAGTCTGACAAGTCCAGGGAACAGGAGACCTTCAACCTTCAACCACATAGCACCACACTATTGGAAGATGACAGCCTTAACAGAATCTAGCCTGGCATTCCAATGTTAAATCATTCAGTCGTGAAAGGAAAAACAGGAGGACAGCACAAACACACAGAGGAGATAAGGAAGCCACATCATCTCTTATATGCGGGGGATGGAAAGTCCAACCCACTTCCTCTAAATGAGGATGACTATGTTAAATAATGACCTCTTATTGTTAAAACCAAGGTTGTTACAGGGCACAAGAGGTACTAAGGATCCTACCTCCACCACTCTGCAAACTGGAGTCAGCGTGTGCCTGCGCGCGCACGCCAAGCACTGTCCCTTGAGAGATGAGCACAGACTTCTTTATTAGGTCATATCAACCTCCACTCATCTCTGAGCTAGAAAAACCGCACTACTGACCATTGGACTTCTAGACTCAATCCCAATAACCTCCTTTAGCCCTTCCCCTCCACTTTGCGTGATCCAGCATCAAGTCGGAGTGGTGTTGAAAATTCAACATTGAATGAGAGGTCGTGTCGTGCCTTTTCAGGCCTCTAGTTGACCCTCCAAACGATGCGAATCGCAAATATAAGTAATTATAACTTAATAACAAATTGAAGATGGCGCTGTACTAGATGACCGGTAGCTCCGACCAAATTTTGCTTTTGTTTATTTTTACTTTAAAAAAAAATTAAAATATGTATCCGCTGTCATTTCTTACAACCGAGAATAACTTTGAACATCAGATTAGCAGTTACCTCAATTCTGGTTTTAACTTCAACTCATCTGTCCTGGGCTCTGTCTGTAATTCCAACTTTTCGGGCTACCCAAGAGGAAATACCGACGTCACAGAGGCAAGAGAGGGGGGATCCTGGTGAGATTAAGGCGAAGGAAGAAGCGGAAACCTCTTCCCTCCATTCTATTGGCCAATGTACAGTCAGTTGATAATAAGATGGATGACCTCAGATCGCAGATTTGCTACCAACATGACTCTCGAAACAGAAATATTCTCATCTTTTCTCAAACAAGCCTCTCAGACAATATATGGGACTTATTTGACTTGTTCCTGTCCTCTGCCGTAGCCTCAGGGTTGTCTGCGGGACCCCTGTTCTTTAGCTATCCAACTCTATGGATTCTTCATTCACTGTCCCGACAGGACAGTGGAGTTGGGGAAATCGAGGGGGGATGGGTTTGCCTCTTCATCAACAACTGGTGTGCTGACTCGAGCAACGTTGAAGTCTTGACTAACTGTTCACCGTCTTGGAAAACCTTATGGTCAAATGCCAACCCTTTTACCTCCTGAGGGAGTTTTCAGCTGTTATTGTAACTGTTGTATACATTCCACCTCAAAACAAGAAACATAACAAGCTGGCATTAAAGGAACTGTATGAGGCTATAACCAAGCAGAAAAACGTACATCCAGTGGCTGCTTTACTGGTTGCCGGCGATTTTAATTCTGCTTCATTGAAAGGCGTGATGCCCAACTTCAACCAACATGCCTCCCTCGCCACTAGGGGAGATAAAGTCCTAGACTACCGTTAATCTACCCTCAAGCAAGCATACAAGGCCCTCCCTGGTCCGCCATTCGGCAAATCAGATCAGGTCCTCCTCTTCCTGTTTACAAGCACACGCTCAAACAGGAATTACCCCTGACTCGCTCCATCGAGAAATGGTCTCCCGAATCAGAGATTATCCTACAGGGCTGCTTTGCTAGCGCTAATTGGAATGTTTCGGGACTCCACCAATAACATCGACGAGCTAACCACCTCCGTCACCGGCTTCATTAGGAAATGCATCAGTGTTGTTGTCCCCACAGTTAAGGTTCGCTAAACTAAAGGATAGGGGTACTGCAGACAACCCTGAGGCAACGGCAGAGGACAGGAACAAGAAGTCCCGCTACGACCTCCACAGAGTCATCAAACGACAAAAGGACAATATAGAAGTAAGGTGGAATCATATTACACAGGCTCCGACGTCCACAGCAGGGGCTACAGCCCATTTTGAATTAGAAAGGAAGAGCCAGCCATGATCTGCCCAACAATGCCTCTACCTAGACAAACTCAATGCAATTTATGCTAGCTTTGACATTAACATAGTGCAGAGTGTGAGGGCTGCCACCAACCCAGAAGATTTGGGTCCGAGTGAGATCACCCATTGGTTATGGCACACAACTCCATCATCCCAGACCCACTCCAATTTGCATACCAACAGATCCATAGACGACGCAATCTCAATTGCACTCCACACTGCCCTCACCCACCTAGATAAGAGTGTGTGTGCTTAGTCACTTCTTGTACTCCCTGTTCACCCATGACTGCGTGGCAACGCACGACTCAAACACCATCATCAAGTTTGCTGACGACAAGACGGTGGTAGGCGTGATCACCAGCGACAATGTCAGAGACCTGGCAGTGTGGGGCTGGATCAACCTCTCCCTCAACGTTAGTAAGACCGAGGATCGTGAACTACAGGAAACTGAGGGGCGAGCACACCTCCATCCACATTGACAGGGTGGCAGTGGAGCGGGTCGAGAGCTTCAAGTTCCTCGGTGTCCAAATCACTAAGAAGGCGTGGATCCACCTGAGGTCCTCCATTATCAACCACCCTCCAACTTTTCTTTACATCATTTACAACTACTGTTGTTGTCATTATCTGCTAAGAAAGTGTTCTTGCTCTATCATACTGGGCACATAATATGAAAGATACACAGATTAACTAAAAACACTAGCACTGCAAACACCCATTTTCCCTCTTCGTCCCCCTTCTGAGACTGGCTGCCTGTTGAGAACAGGCCGAACCTCCCACCCACACAGCAACCACCACCTCTATATGTTCCAGAATTCAGTATTTGATTCTATGATTGCCATTTGAGTGCACAAAGAAATCTTTGAAAATAAATGAATGACACAACTGTACCAAAAACTATTGAAGTTTATGTATTCAAATCTTAAATATTGTCAGGTTGGTTTTCACAGCTGTTTCACAAGGTGTTCATTATTAATAAGTAATGTAAGGTATCCTTTGATGTTATTTATTTGTTCCACATTATTCATTGTTGTATCCTAGGACCTACAATAGATCCATATATATTCAACTACAACGGTGTACTAATGAGCTATGAGATTTAAAAACAAACCATAATAGAGGACTAGTGAAATTATATTATTTCAGTGTAGACAAGGGAAGGGCAGGTTAAAATATGAACATGACAGCCAGACAAGCCAGTATATGAATCAAACGGATTTGCACATGAATGGAGTGGAAATTAGCTGACTTCCTGGTCTGTAAGGTAAGTAACTTTAATGTGTCAAGCAGATTGCATGTTTTCTCTGCCATTTCCAAAACATAGCAATATTTAAGACATGGATTTCATGTTGTAATGTTAATAACACGGTACCCAAAAGTAGTTTGAAGTAATGTTTTCATTTCATTAGCTAAACAAAACCTGTATAAACAGTCAAATTTACGCGGAAATCAGCCTTGTTTGCATAGTAATGATGAAAAGAACGTCTTTACGGCTGTAATGATTTCCAAAATTTGAATCATTAGGTCATCCCACCGCTGATATAGCAACGGACGCTAATAGTTTATCGAATCCCATTGCGATGTAGAGGGGGGCATTATTTGGCATGACAGGCCCTCAAATCCTCAAAAGGTTCCACAGCTGTACCATTGAGAGCATCTTGACTGACTGCGTCACTGCTTGGTATGGCAAGAGCACTGCCGTCGATTGCATGGCGCTGCAGAGAGTGGTGCGGACAACCCAGTACCATCACTGGGGCCGAGCTCCTGGTCATCAAATCGGACTCCAACAGGCTCCTGAACAGCTTATCCCCATGCCATAAGACTGCTAAATAGCTAACTAAATGGCTACATGAACGATCTGAGTTGACCTTTGCATTTTATTTTTGGACTGCACACAGGGCCATACATACTATGCACACATACTCCAACACACATACAAACACTCCATCGTTTGCTCTCACACACATAACATACACACACCCAATCACATACAATCATCATATACACTGCTGCTACTCTGTTTATCATATATCCTGATGCCTAGTCACCTCACCCCTATACATATCTACCTCTATCGCTCCAGTATCCCCGCACATTGTAAATATGGTACTGGTACTGACCCTATATATATAGTATGCTTACTTTATCGTGTTCTTCGTATTTCTATCTTGTGTGTTTTTGTTCTACCTTGTTATTCTTAGTATTACATGATTATTCATTACTGTATTGTTGGGGTTAGAGCTTGCATTTGACTGTACTTGTGCATATGACATTAAAACTAGAAACTCGAATCATGCAACAAAAAAAAATACAGTTAAGAGGAATGTGTTAGTTAATGTTGAGAAATGCATATTTACGGAATTCGCTTTTTAATAGCTTTTTAATAAGCTAGCTGTCTAGCTAACATTAGCCAACTAGAAAAACATTTAGCTTGCTGTATAGACGTTTCACATTTGTATGAATGTGTTGTATAATGTTTTAGGGACTCCTAAGCAAACCAGTAAACCAGGCTGTCATCTTGTGAACTCCAGTGGATGTAAATAATCTATCCATCTAGCTAGCTACCTAAAGCATTTACTGCAAATTGAATGTACAATGTTTTGTAAGCTTGCCAACCCCTATCACAGAGTGATTCCATGTAACTTGTTAATCGTCCGATTCCGATATGTTCACCGATATATCGTGCATGCCTAGCATTAAATTGTAACTTTTTTCAGTTCCACATTAAATTAATAACCATGAAAATAAAGTTTTTTCTTCTCTTTCTTGTGAGTCTCGAGACAATGCATTAAATCCCAGACAAAGCTTTAGCTACTACAGCAACTGAAATGACTGCAACACTTAAAGAGCTACAGTTAGTTTCAGAATGGCTGGCAAGGAATAAGTTAGTCCTAAATGTTTCAAAAACAAAAAGCATTGTATCTGGGACAAATTATTCACTAAACCTGAACTAAATCTTGTAATGAAAAATGTGGAAATTTAGCAAGTTGGGGTGACTAAATCCTAGATTGTAAACTGTCATGGTCAAAACATACTGTCACGGCTCCTCCTCTGCAGTGCAGGTTCCTCCTGCAGGCAGAGGAGGGTCGTTAGTGACTGGAGTCACCTGGGCTCAGAGTATTTAACCTGCTCCTCCAGGTATGATCCTGTTAATGTACACAAAGAGCTGACATTAATAATATGCATGTCAATCTCTCCTGGCTCAAAGTGGAAGAGAGATTGACTTCATCACTACTTATATTTATGAGATGTATTGACATGTTGAATGCACCAAGCTGTCTGCTTGTACAACTGGCGCACAGTTCGGACACCCATGCATACCCCACAAGACATGCCACCAGAGGTCTCTTCACAGTCCCCAAGTCCAGAACAGACTACGGGAGGCGTACAGTACTACATAGAGCCATGACTACATGGAACTCTATTCCACATTAAGTAACTCATGCAAGCAGTCAAAAAACAGATACAAATACACCTTATGAAACAGAGGTGACTGTGAAGAGACACAAACAGACACAAGTGTAGACACAAACACAGGCGTAGACACAAACACAGGCGTAGACACAAACACAGGCATAGACACAAACACAGGCATAGACACAAACACAGGCGTAGACACAAACACAGGCATAGACACAAAAACGGGCATAGACACAAACACAGGCACAGACACAAACACAGGCGTAGACACAAACACAGGCGTAGACACAAACACAGGCGTAGACACAAACACAGGCGTAGACACAAACACAGGCATACACATGTAGACATGGATTTTGTGTTGTAGATATGTGGTAGTAGAGTAGTGTCCTGAGGGAACACAATGTGTTGTAGATATGTGGTAGTAGAGTAGTGGCCTGAGGGCACACAATGTGTTGTGATATGTTGTAACTGTATTGTAACGTTTTTAAAACTGCCTTCATTTTGCTGGACCCCAGGAAGAGAATGCCTTGGCAGCAGCTAATGGGGATCCATAATAAATACAAATAGACGCAACGGAAAGACAATGTATTCCATTGAGCCCATTTCAGCCATTACCGGGGTGTGTTTGCCAGGTCATTATAATCATTTCCACGGTCGTAGATTTAACGGGGAAAAACAGCAGGCGCGAGCAAGAAGAGTATGAAAGAGTTGCAGGAGTAAAATGAAAGCAATCAATCCAGCGAGATTTAAATGACAAGAGGATTCTGCACCCCTCCGTCAAAGGAAATAGACAGATCTTCAGGTGGGTGGGTCATACGCGTTGCTAGCAGTACAACTCAATCTCCTTTTCTCTCTCCCTCTCTCTGAGATTCATTGAACTGGGTTATAGAAGAGGAGCACAGAAAGGATGCATCAGTCAAAGATAAAAGTGAATTTGAATACTTCCAAGATTTAAGCTAAATATTCAAAGTTTAAGCATAAATGTCAATGTGAAATGAGCTTTAAACACTGTAGCATTTTAGAACATGGTGTAGAGTAAAACACATTGCTTGGTTCAGAAATCTTGCCATTGTCCTTGCATCTTTCACCTCATATCTGTACTCTCTATGCCATGATTAACTTATGACATATTTCAACAAACAAGCTCTCTTTTCAGTATCATGTAGCTAAGACTTGGCCTATATAAAAAAAAGTCTTAATAATTAAATCAATCATTGCACGAGTTACGGTTATGGGGCACAGCATCTACAAAGAAAACGGTAATGATGAAAATATCCTCTCTAGCATCGCCAACAGGAGGACCATTATGAAGATCAAGAGAAAACATCCAAGGGTGAACGAGAGCTTTATTTGAGAGTGAACTACTTCAAATGTTTTTTTGCTAATGCTTTCCTAAACGCATGCCCTGGAGTGTGCCCTCTGAGTGCAATGCAGCACAGCCCTATCACCATGTTACAGGCCTTCGCGAAACTAAAGCCTGATGAGATCATTGAGCTTGAGTGCCTGCAGAGCTCACAATAAGGACGGCATTCCAACAGAGACCCAAAGTCACTGATGACAAGTCCAGGTGGTGAAACTGGGTCTCTATTGAGCTTATGGTACGTTTTAAAGCCCATCTACATCAGTTTAACGTGAAATGTTGCTATGGTTGACGTTTTGGATCTGCGAAATATGCCATTTCGATTTGAATTTCTGAAACTGTCTTTACTTCCTAGCCAGTAACACCACAACTAGCATACTTAGCATGACTTTATTATGTTTCACTGTGCTAATCATTCTAAAAAAAAGTGCTTGAATTTCATTCTGAATAGATTTTCTTGTAAACTCTGCCAGTTTTATATGGTAATGGAGCTCCATTTACCTCTCCACTCTACATGATGCCTCACGGACGTTAAATTAGCACGGATAATACTTAGAACGGAACTTGTGCTAATCTGGCCGAGGACAACAGCAGAACAGGGTGCAGAGGAATCTCAAATACACAGCCAGCCGAACTACCCTAAATGTTAAGCAGAGCCCACAGCTTATCATGGAGTTATTAGTTTGAACAGAGAGCTGTTTCAAGTGTATCTGAGCGCTCCAATAGTGGCAAATTTAAAATCGAATTACCGTAAAATGTTAAACGCCAAATTTCAAAATCTGTACCTTTTAATAGCCAAGCAATGGCAAACATTTCACCAAATAAACGCGCTGTCTAAATTAATTATTTACAAAGTTAACATGAATTACCATTAATTGTTTGTTACACTAAATAATTCAGTAATGACAAAAAAATGATGCCATTTTAAATCCCCAGTAAGAAACTGCTAGCTATTGGCTACTAACAGCTGAGCACTGCTAGGTAACTGGCAACCATAACAATCAACTTCGGGAGTACAGACCCCTAGAAATCGGCCGATCAACCTCTAAGAACTGCTGAAAAAGCACAGTCAAGGAAAATAATTATTCTGTCAAGGACATTGACTCTATTTAGAAAAAATGTAATGTACTAAGACATGATAACCGTGACAGTGTGTCAATGATAACACATAAGTGTTGAAGAAATTGCTGGAAGGGAATGCTGGAATTAAACAATTAACTATGCAAATGAGAAAAAGCTGTGTGCATTAAGGAAATAGAAGCCTGGCTGAAATAGAAGCCTGTCTCTAAAAAGTATCTGTTGTGTTCAGTGATTTAAGCACATAAACTTCAGGGATATTAATTTAAGTTTTACGGAATTATAAATAGGAACAGAAAAGCATTTAAGAGTGGATTATAAAAGCAATACAGTGAGTCAGGTTCAAATGTAATAATATAATTGAATAAATCCCCCACTGTGAAGGAGCAGTTTATGCAAGTAGTTAGAGAATAGGTTATTTACGGTGAAATACAATTTCTACTTTTGCCTTCGAGACATGAAACAAGATGTACTGGAATAATCAACAGTCAAGTCTAATCTTTAACTGCCCTTTTGTTTTTTGGTTCAACAGTCATAACCATAAACTCACAAATAAATTGCACGAACAGCGAAAATACACTGTTACTTCCTAGTTGGGCTACATTTCAGCAGACAAAATGAAAGTAAATCTTAACTGGCTTTAAAACTTACATTGCCGTTCAACAGACAAAATACTAAGCAAAATATGTAGGCATACAGTTCATTCAGAAAGTATTAAGACCCCTCGAGTTAGTCCACATTTTCTTATGTTAGTCGTATTTTAAAATAGATTAAATAAATAGAAACATCAACCAACACACAATACCCCATAATGACAAAGCGAAAACAGGTTTAGACATTTTTGCAAATGTAGTAAATATAAAAAACAGAAATACCCTATTTATGTCAGTATTCAGTCCATTTGCTATGAGACTGGAAATTGAGCTCAGGTGCATCCTGTTTCCATTGCTCATCCTTGAGATGTTTCTACTTGACTTAAGTCCAACCTGTGGTAATTTCCATTGAATGGACATGATTTGGAAAGGTTACACACACCTGTCTATATAAAAGGTCCCACAGTTGACAGCACATGTCAGAGCAAGAACCAAGTCATGAGGTTGAAAGAATAGTTCGTATAGCTCCAAGACAGGAATGTGTCGAGGCACAGATCTGGGGAAGGGAACTAAAAAATGTCTGCAGCATTGAAGGTCCCCAAGAACACAGTGGCCTCCATCATTCTTAAATGGAAGAAGTTTGGAACCACAAAGACTCTTCCTAGAGCTGGCTGCCCAGCCAAACTGAACAATCGGGGGAGAAGGGCCTTAGTCAGGGAGGTGACCAAGAACCTGATGGTCATTCTGACAGAGTTCCTCTGTGGAGATGGGAGAACCTTCCAGAAGAACAACCATCTGTGTAGCATTCCACCAATCAGGCCTTTATGGTAGAGTGGCCAGACTGAAGCCACTCCTCAGTAAAAGGCACATGACAGCCCGCTTAGAGAACTCTTAGACCATGAGAAACAAGATTCTCTGGTCTGATGAAACCAAGATTGAACTCTTTAGCCTGAATACCAAGCGTCACGTCTAGAGGAAACCTGGCACCATCCCTATACTGAAGCATGGTGGTGGCAGCATCATGCTGTTGGGATGTTTTTCAGGGGCAGGGACTGGAAGACTAGTCAGGATCAAGGGAATGATGAAGAACAGAGAGGTCATTGATAAAAACCTGCTCGAGAGCACTCAGGACCTCAGACTGGGGCGAAGGTTCACCTTCCAAAAAAGACAACGACCCTTAGCGCACAGCCAAGACAATGCAGGAGTGGCTTCGGGATAAGTCTCAATGTCCTTGAGTGGCCCAGCCAGAGCCCGGACTTGAACCCGATCAAACATTTCTGGAGAGACCTGAAAATAGCTGTGCAGCAACGCTCCCCATCCAACCTGACAGAACTTGAGAGGATCTGCAGAGAAGAATTGGAGCAACTCCCCAAATACAGGTGTGCCAAGCTTGTAGCATCATACCCAAGAAGACTCAAGGCTGTAATCACTGCCAAAAGGTGTTTTTATAAATGTGCAAACATTTCTAAAAACCTGTTTTTGCTTTGTCATTATGGGGTAGTGTATAGATTGATGAGGGGAAAAAAACACATTTTAATCCATTTTAGAATAAGACTGTAATAAAATGTGGAGAAAGTCAAAGGGTCCAAATGCACTGTACTTAAAAGTAGCTAGAAATATTTCATATATATTTCATAATATTACATTTCTTGAAAAAGAACGGTATTGAAAAACCATCCTGTGGCTATTTCCAATTCCCCCTGGTATACAGTATATACAGTATATCGCCCAAGTTCAGAACGTTACCTATCCTGCTGTCCATGACATAGGTCTCGATGATAGAACTTTTCTTACAGATGTCATCAGCCATGGAGGAGCAGCTGACCTCTAGGTGTTTCACCTGCAAGCACAGTAGAGACATATTAGATGCACCAGAACCACAGGAATACATACATACTGTATACAAAGCACCCGTCACAGCTACCAGCATGTACCAAGTCCATCAATCATCTCTCACACAGAGCGAGCGGGCGGGCGGTCGGGTGGGGGCAGGCAGGCAGGCAGGCAGGCAGGTAGTGTAAGAATATAACATGATCTTAGGAAAAAATGTCCTAGGCTGCAAAACAGCCAGGCCAAGGCACAAAAACAGCAAAGCACGAAAACAAGCAAAAGGTTCCCGTTCAGTGCAGGTACAGACATATTCTGGTGCATTTCAAAGTGATTTAAAATCACCAGTAAAAGATGGCATCACAATTTCATTGGGAAATAAATCAATTCTAGTGGCCCAAAAATAAGGATTCATCACTGCCGCAGACTCATAAATTGCAGAGAGGAACATTAACCTTATTCCACAACTTTCTTTCATGTCATCTCATTCTAAAATCATGGCCATTAATATGGAGTTGGTCCTCCCTTCGCTGCTTTAACAGCCTCCACTCTTCTGGGAAGGCTTTCCACTAGATGTTAGAACATTGCTGCGGGGACTTTTAGCATTTAGCCACAAGAACGTTAGTGAGGTCGGGCACTGATGTAGCGCAATTAGGCCTGGCTCGCAGTCGGTGCCCCAATTCATCCCAAAGATGTTCGATGGGGTTGAGGTCAGGGCTTAGTGCAGGCCAGTCAAATTCTTACACACCAATCTTGACAAACCATTTCTGTATGGACTTCGCTTTGTACACGGGGGCTTTTTAAAGCTGAAACAGGAAAGAGCCTTCCCCAAACTGTTGCCAAAAAGTTAGAAACACAGAATCGTCTAGAATGTCATTGTATGATGTAGCGTTAAGATTTTATACCCGTCACGTGTTGCTGAATTAGCCAAAAAAGGGGTGTCCACATCATTTTGGCCATGTAGTGAGTATATATAGATAGTAGTATGGTATAGAGTAGTATAATAGTATATTGTAACCTGGGTGGATCGAGCCCTGAATGCTGATTGGCTGACAGCCATGTTATATCAGACCGTATACAATGGGTATGATAAAACATGTATTTTTACTGCTCCAACTACATTGGTAACCATTTTATAATAGCAATAAAGCACTTTAGGGGATTGTGATATATGGCCAATATACCACAGCTAAGTGCTGTGTCCACACCTCCGAGCCCTTGCTGCTTATGTACAGTGGGGCAAAAAAGTATTTAGTCAGCCACCAATTGTGCAAGTTCTCCCACTTAAAAAGATGATACACTAGTATTATATTATAACTAAGTATGAATAGCGTAGAGATTATACCTTCTCCTCCAACATCCACTTCTCCTGCTGCACCCCAGCCAGCCTCTGGAACAGCTCCCCAACCTCATCATCAGACAGGTCAGCAGGCCGCTGGGACTGGGGGCTGCCACTGGCGGACTGAGGACACACAGGACCAGACAGCACTGTTACACCTTCCCTACATGAACTTAGAGACAGAGTCAGACGGAGCGAGAAGCTTATTTTGTGCAATCAGTTTATTATACTTCTCTCTTTATCAGTGACTGGGAGCTTGACAAGTCTAATGGAACAAGCTTATCTCTGTATTATACACACAGAACTGGAATATGTATTTGATCTGCTCAGTGGAAACAATTGAAAGATTCTAAATTGTATGGTTTAGAGATTTTTTTCTCTGTCTTTCCCTTTCCTTAACAACCCACATCCCTGGCAGAGAAACATTACAGAACATGTATTTATTCAAAGGATTCTAATTATAGTATCCACATTTTTTATAAAGCTATTCATAGCAGAGGAGCACATAAACATGAAATGCATGTGAGCTCCCTGTTCAGCTGCCTGTCATGACTGTGGTTGCTGAAAGTTCAGCCTCTCATCTCTGCCTCAGTGTGTACGGTTTGTACTCTGTGCAGTTACCAACACAATGTAAGAGGTACTGTGTTGCTGCAGACATCATTGGTTCTCTTTGTGGTTCCATACATCAAAACATTTCTCATTATTCAATGGGTGGATTATGCAGTTTCATAACTCTTTCCCACCTCATTTGTACTCTTTACTGTCAAACATCGATCTAAATACTCTGCGTACCATTGCTTCACAAACTACATTGTATGTGCCTTGGCCAGTTCTGTGGACCCGTGTGCAGACTTGGTTTCCCGTCTCTAGCTGACTAGTGTAGTGTACTTTGTTGGTGCTTTGATGACTGATGTAGTGTACAGTGCCTTGTTGGTGCTCTGTGCTGACAGATGTAGTCTACAGTACCTTGTTGATGCTCTGTGCTGACTGATGTAGTCTACAGTACCTTGTTGGTGCTCTGTGCTGACAGATGTAGTCTACAGTACCTTGTTGATGCTCTGTGCTGACTGATGTAGTCTACAGTACCTTGTTGGTACTCTGTGCTGACTGATGTAGTGTACAGTACCTTGTTGGTACTCTGTGCTGACTGATGTAGTCTACAGTACCTCGTTGGTGCTCTGTGCTGAAAGGTGTAGTCTACAGTACCTTGTTGATGCTCTGTGCTGACTGATGTAGTGTACAGTACCTTGTTGGTACTCTGTGCTGACTGATGTAGTCTACAGTACCTTGTAGATGCTCTGTGCTGACTGATGTAGTCTACAGTACCTTGTTGGTGCTCTGTGCTGACAGATGTAGTCTACAGTACCTTGTTGATGCTCTGTGCTGACTGATGTAGTCTACAGTACCTTGTTGGTACTCTGTGCTGACTGATGTAGTCTACAGTACCTTGTTGATGCTCTGTGCTGACTGATGTAGTCTACAGTACCTTGTTGATGCTCTGTGCTGACTGATGTAGCGTACAGTACCTTGTTGATGCTCTGTGCTGACTGATGTAGTGTACAGTACCTTGTTGGTGCTCTGATAAATGATGTAGTCTACAGTACCTTGTTGATGCTCTGTGCTGACTGATGCAGTGCACAGTACCTTGTTGGTGCTCTGTGCTGACTGATGTAGTCTACATTACCTTGTTGGTGCTCTGTGCTGACTGATGTAGTCTACAGTACCTTGTTGGTGCTCTGTGCTGACTGATGTAGTCTACAGTACCTTGTTGGTGCTCTGATAAATGATGTAGTCTACAGTACCTTGTTGATGCTCTGTGCTGACTGATGTAGTGTACAGTACCTTGTTGGTGCTCTGATAAATGATGTAGCCTACAGTACCTTGTTGATGCTCTGTGCTGACTGATGTAGTGTACAGTACCTTGTTGGTGCTCTGATAAATGATGTAGCCTACAGTACCTTGTTGATGCTCTGTGCTGACTGGTGTAGTGTACAGTACCTTGTTGGTGCTCTGATAAATGATGTAGCCTACAGTACCTTGTTGATGCTCTGTGCTGACTGGTGTAGTGTACAGTACCTTGTTGGTGCTCTGATAAATGATGTAGCCTACAGTACCTTGTTGATGCTCTGTGCTGACTGGTGTAGTGTACAGTACCTTGTTGGTGCTCTGATAAATGATGTAGTCTACAGTACCTTGTTGGTGCTCTGTGCTGACTGATGTAGTCTACAGTACCTTGTTGGTGCTCTGTGCTGACTGATGTAGTCTACAGTACCTTGTTGATGCTCTGTGATGTGGCTCCCTCCTTCATGATCTCCCCGTAGTTGAAGGACGAGACACTGCTGCTATCTCCCCTCTGCTGCTTAGGACTAGGAGAGCTGATCTCTGACAACACCAGCTCTTCCAGGCCTGGAAACACACACAAACACTCTCTCAATGGGGGAGTCTTACTGAGGAATTACAGCTGAAGTAATTATTTCTAAGTGGTGAAAAAAGTAGTCACCAAACACCTTTTGACGTGGTTAATATTCCCTTTCAGGACGAAGCAAAGGCACCCTGCTAACCATTTCAACCCGCTTACGTATGGCTGGTTTTCATAAGCTGCATTACTGTCCTCCCAACTGTAACTACAGAACATTGTCTACCACCAACATCCATTATGTGGCTTGGATAAGGAAACAAACACAGTAATTAAGTTAGGACCCAGGACATTGTGCATAGAGGGAAGCCTCAGTCTGTAGGCACTTATGGATTTCCCATAGAAAACTAATGGCTGCTGTGGGAAGAACTTCTTGGCAGGCGTATATACAGTTGAAGTGGGAAGTTTACATACACTTAGGCTGGAGTCATTAAAACTCCTTTTTCAACCACTCCACAAATTTCTTGTTAATAAACTATAGTTTTGGAAAGTTGGTTAGGACATCTACTCTGTGCATGACACAAGTAATTTTTCCAACAATTGTTTACAGACAGATCATTTAACTTATTATTCACCGTATCACAATTCCAGTGGGTCAGAAGTTTACATACACTAAGTTGACTGTGCCTTTAAACAGCTTGGAAAATTATGTCATGGCTTTAGAAGCTTCTGATAGGCTAACTGACATCATTTGAGTCAATTGGAGGCATACCTGTGGATGTATTTCAAGGCCTACCTTCAAACTCAGTGCCTCTTTGCTTGACATCATGGGAAAAATCTAAAGAAATCAGCCAAGACCTCAAAAATAATTGTAGATCTCCAAAAGTCCGGTTCATACTTGGGAGCTATTTCCAAACGCCTGAAGGTGCCACGTTCATATGAACAAACAATAGTACACAAGTATAAACACCATGGGACCACGCAGCCGTCATACCGCTCAGGAAGGAGACGTGTTCTGTGTCCTGGAGATAAACATACTTTGGTGCGAAAAGTGCAAATCAATCCCAGAACAACACCAAAGGACCTTGTGAAGATGCTAGAGGAAACAGGTGCAAAAGTATCTATATCCACAGTAAAACTAGTCCTCTATCGACATAACCTGAAAGGCTGCTCAGCAAGGAAGAAGCCACTGCTCCAAAACCGCCATAAAAAGCCAGACTATGGTTTGCAACTGCACGTGGGGACAAAGATTGTACTTTTTGGAGAAATGTCCTCTGGTCTGATGAAACATAAATAGAACTGTTTGGCCATAATGACCATCGTTATGTTTGGAGGGAAAAGGGGGAGGCTTGCAAGCTGAAGAACACCATCCCAACCATGGGGGTGGCATCATCATGTTGTGGGGGTGCTTTGCTGCAGGAGGGATTGGTGCACTTCACAAAATATATGGCGGAGCAAGGAAAATTATGTGGATATACTGAAGCAACATCTCATGACATCAGCCAGGAAGTTAAAGCTTGGTTGCAAATGGGTCTTCCAAATGGACAATGACCCCAAGCATACTTCCAAAGTTGTGGCAAAATGGCTTAAGGACAACAAAGTCAAGGTATTGGAGTGGCCATCACAGAGCCCTGACCTCAAGCCTATAGAACATTTGTGGGCAGAACTGAAAAAGTGCGTGCGAGTAAGAAGGCCTACAAACCTGACTCAGTTACACCACCTCTGTCAGGAGGAATGGGCCAAAATTCACCCAACTTTCTGTGGGAAGCTTGTGGAAGGCTACATGAAAATTTTGACCCAAGTTAAACAATTTAAAGGCAATGCTACCAAATACTAACTGAGTGTATGTAAACTTCTGACCCAGTGGGAATGTGATGAAAGAAATAAAAGCTGAAATAAATCACTCTCTACTACTATTCTGACATTTCACATTCTTAAAATAAAGTGGTGATCCTAAATGACCTAAGACAATGAATCTTTACTAGGATTAAATGTCAGGAATTGTGAAAAACTGAGTTTAAATATATTTGGCTAAGGTTGATGTAAACTTCTGACTTCAACTGTGTGTAGGTATCTACTAACTTAGGACCCTTCTGGACTGGTGTTTGGTACAGTACCCTTCTGGACAGAGATAACTCTCCCTACTTTAAAATGTCTGATTCTCAACATTCTGTAGAGAAACCATTAAACATTTAAGACCAGCTGGTAAATTATACATGGCCCAAAAGAGGCCCTGGCATCACCAACAACCTACGGAGAGGAAGTAAGAGCATGCATTGCTCTGTGGCACATTTTAAGAGGGGGCGCAACATAAAATATTACGATATCTTAATTTCATTGACCGTGTGTTTGGGGTGAGGTGGGGGGTGAAGGGGCTGTCCCCACAGGAGTAAATGTTTTTAATATACCACACTTTACTGAGAAAAACACAGGTACTGCAGTGGTTGTTTTTCTGTTTCTCATCTTTGGGTGCCACGTGTTCACTTTCTTTGTAAAAACAACAGGAACATTCAGAAGGTGACATCATGTTAATGGAGAGGTGTGGCATAAACCACATGCCAGTTGGCAAGTAAATATTTAATCCTCACTAGCTCTACATATCAATATCACGTTCAACAATCAGCTGCTCACCCACATATTTAGAAACACAAGTGTCTCTAGAAGCTAAGGGACAATAACACCATTGGTTCCAAGCCATTACCATTTCTAAACATATTTTACTTCTTCAATGTCTCGAACAATTCACACTCTCAGTTATAGATGCTGTATGATATTGGTGAACAATGCACCTCTTTGCCTCATTATTCCCTGCCTGTAGCAAACCACACTGCGGACATGGAGGTTGTCATCTCTGCAGACTCACTTCCCGGCGCTAAATGTTTCATGTCTGTGATGATGTAACATACGCTGCATCATAGTTCAGGGCATGAAAGGATGTCCTTCAAACCCAGTCAACCCCCCCCCAAACACCAACGCATATTTCACATAGAACATGTAGCTGAAGAGCCTTCAGAAACTATTCCCACCCCTCGACTTAATATACATTCTTGTGTTACAGCCAGAATTTAAAATGGATTAGATGTATATTTTATGTAATCCATTTACACACAACATCCCATAATGACAACGTGAAAACGTGTTTCTAGAAATGTTTCAAATTTCACATTTATTGAAAACAGAAATTGTATTACATTACAACTATTCACAAGCCTGAATCAGTACATTGTAGGAGCAACATTTCTGGGAAACTCGATAACCAATAAGAGTCTAAACCCCATCTAAGCCAGGGGCACTGAATAACAGATTCACTATATAAAACCGGAAGTTTATTCTGAAGTGTCCGTCCTATATCTGAGGGATAAAAATATGTAAACATTTGTTATATACAGTACCAGTCAAAAGTTTGGTCACACCTACTCACAGGTTTTTATTTGTACCATTTTCAACATTGTAGAATGACAGCAAAGACATCATAACTACGAAATAATAGATATGGAATCATGTAGTAACCAAAAGTGTTAAAATATTAAATATATTTTAATTTGTTAGATTCTTCAAAGTAGCCACCCTTTGCCTTGATGACAGCTTTGCACACTATTGGCACTCTCTCAACCAGCTTCATGAGGTAGTCACCTGGAATGCATTTCAATTAACAGGCCTGCCTTTTCTTTCCTTCTTAATGCATTTGAGCCAATCAGTTGTGTTGTTACAAGGTAGGGTTGGGTATACAGAAAATAGCCTTATTTGGTAAAAGACCAAGTCCATATTATGGCAAGGACAGCTCAAATAAGCAAAGAGAAATTACTTTAAGATGTGAAGGTCAGTAAATTCGGAAAATGTCAAGAAATTTTCCAGTTTCTTCAAGTGAAGTTGCAAAAACCATCAAGCGCTATGATGAAACTGGCTCTCATGAGGACCGCCACAGGAAAGGAAGACCCAGAGTTACCTCTGCTGCAGAGGATAGGTTCATTAGAGTTACCAGCCTCAGAAATTGCAGCCCAAATAAATGCTTCACAGAGTTCAAGTAACAGACATCTCAACATCATCTGTTCAGAAGACAAAGTGTGAATCAGTGGAAATCTGTTCTTTGGTCTGAAGAGTCCAAGTTTGAGATTTTTGGTTCCAACCGTTGTGTCTTTGTGAGACGCAGAGTAGGTGAACGGATGATCTCCGCATGTGTGGTTCTCACCGTGAAGCATGGAGGAGGAGGTGTGATGGTGCTTTGCTGATGACACTGTAATTGATTTAGAATTCAAGGAAGACTTAACCAGCATGGCTACCACAGCATTCTGCAGTGACACGCCTTCCCATCTCGTTATCGCGTAGTGGGACTATCATTTGTTTTTCAACAGGACAATGAGCCAACACACCTCCAGGCTGCGTAAGTGCTATTTGACCAAGAAGGAGAGTGATGGAGTTCTGCATCAGATGACCTGGCCTCCACAATCACCTGACCTCAACCCAATTGAGATGATTTGGGATGAGTTGGACCGCAGCCAACAAGTGCTCAGCATATGTGGGAACTCCTTCAAAGCTGTTGGGAAAGTATTCCAGGTGAAGCTGGTTGAGAGAATGCAAAGAGTGCGGTCCTCAAGGCAAAGGGTGGCTACTTTGAAGAATCTCAAATATAAAATATATTTTGATTTGTTAAACACTTTGGGTAACTACATGATTCCATATGCTTTATATCAAAGTTTTGATGTCTTCACTATTATTCTACAATGTAGAACATAGTACAAATAAAGGAAAACCCTTGAATGAGTAGGTGTGTCCAAAGTTGTGTAGTTGTGTATACATACATACATACATACATACATACATACATACATACATACATACATACATACGTACATACATACATACATACACATACACACACTGCTCAAAAAATTAAAGGGAACACTTAAACAATACAATGTAACTCCAAGTCAATCACATTTCTGTGAAATCAAACTGTCCACTTAGGAAGCAACACTGATTGACAATAAATTCAACATGCTGTTGTGCAAATGGAATAGATAACAGGTGGAAATTATAGGCAATTAGCAAGACACCCCCAATAAAGGAGTGGTTCTGCAGGTGGTGACCACAGACCACTTCTCAGTTCCTATGCTTCCAGGCTGATGTTTTGGTCACTTTTGAATGCTGGCGGTGCTTTCACTCTAGTGGTAGCATGAGACGGAGTCTACAACCCACACAAGTGGCTCAGGTAGTGCAGCACTACTCATCCAGGAAGGCACATCAATGCGAGCTGTGGCAAGAAGGTTTGCTGTGTCTGTCAATTCGCCACTGGCGCCCTGTGCTCTTCACAGGTGAAAGCAGGTTCACACTGAGCACATGTGACAGACGTGACAGAGTCTGGAGACGGCGTGGAGAACATTCTGCTGCCTGCAACATCCTCCAGCATGACCGGTTTGGTGGTGGGTCAGTCATGGTGCGGGGTGGCATTACTTTGGGGGGCCGCACAGCCCTCCATGTGCTCGCCAGAGGTAACCTGACTGCCATTAGGTACCGAGATGAGATCCTCAGACCCCTTGTGAGACCATATGCTGGTGCGGTTGGCCCTGGGTTCCTCCTAATGCAAGACAATGCTAGACCTCATGTGGCTGGAGTGTGTCAGCAGTTCCTGCAAGAGGAAGGCATTGATGCTATGGACTGGCCCACCCGTTCCCCAGACCTGAATCCAATTGAAGGCAATGCTACGCAAGTATTGTATGGATACCAGTACTGATTGGGATGAGGGGGTGCCCTTTGTCCTATTTGCTATAAGGGAAACGATACAAGAGTCCTTAGGGTTCAGCCCTGCTGACCTTGTGTTTGGACACACCCCACGGGGTCCGCTGAAAGTTTTGAAGGAGCATATCTCATCTACTACACCCAGTAGCGCCCCTAAAAATGTGTTGGATTATGTCAGTAAGATGCGGGAGAGACTGCACGCCGCATGTGCGTTAGCCCAAAAGTCTCTCTCCTCGTCTCAAAAACGCATGAAGTTGCATTATGACAAAAAGGCTGTTGGCCGTTCATTTGCACCAGGGGATCAAGTTGTAGTTTTGTTGCCAATCCCTGGCTCCTCTCTCTCTCACGTTTTTCTGGACCATATCTGGTGGAAAAGGAACTCAATGACACCAATTAGGTGATAAAGACACCAGATCGAAGGCGTTCTTCCCGTGTGTGTCATGTTAACATGCTGAAAACCTATTATGTGCGTGATTCTCCCGACAGCTCCTCAAGTAAGCCGGTCCAGCCCGCCGTCTCCAGTGTGGCTGCGGTGGTGCTGAAGCCTGGCTGGGACCTAGATGAGGATAAGGAGGACGGGTTGGAGTTACGCCATACGTTACAGCAGTGTGAACGCCTATGTAATTCAGAGATGCTGAAGAAGTTACCCTCTCAAATGGAACATTTGGATAAGGATCAAACTAAGGATCTTATCCTATTGATAAACAGTTTTCTCAGTGTGTTTCAGGACATTCCAAGTCGCACATCCATCTTGGAACATGACGTGGATGTGGGGAACGCTGTTCCTATACGTCAGCATCCGTACCGGGTTAATGCTAAGAAAAGGGAGGTAATGAAAAGTGAATTAGCTTATTTATTACAGAATGACATGGCAAAACCCAGTAACCGCTCCTGGAGTTCACCATGTATTCTTGTTCCTAAGCCTGACGGTACGTCCCGCTTATGTACGGACTATCGTCGCGTAAATGCAGTTACAGTCTGATTCTTTTCCTCTACCTCGCTTAGATGACTGTATTGATAGAATTGGTTCTGCTGCTTACGTTAGTAAGTTAGATTTGTTAAAAGGTTATTGGCAGGTGCCTCTAACCTCTCGAGCTTCTGACATATCGGCTTTTGTTACGCCAGATAACTTCGTACAATACACTGTGATGCCCTTTGGCATGTGTAATGCACCTGCTACTTTTCAGCGGCTAGTTAACATTGTGTTTGCAGATGTGCCAAATTGTACTGCTTACCTTGACGATGTGGTGATTCATTCGTCTACTTGGTCTGATCATCTCTCCACTTTGAAAAGTGTGTTTCAGCGGTTGGAGAAGGCTTCTTTAACCCTCAATTTGGCCAAGTGTGAGTTTGGGAAGGCTACAGTGACTTACTTAGGGAAACAAGTGGGACGAGGTCAAGTGCGCCCAGTAACTGGCAAAGTGGAAGCAATTGTTGCTTTTCCTGCTCCCACGACTCGCCGTCAGTTGCGCGGATTCCTAGGGATGGTAGGGTACTATCGTACATTCTGTAAGAATTTCTCAACAGTAGTAGCTCCCCTTTCAACTCTGCTTAGTCCCAAGGTACCATTCAAGTGGTCCAAGGACTGTAACTACGCTTTTGAATCCGCTAAAGCGCTACTTTGTAGTGCCCCAGTGCTTGCCGCCCCCAACTTTGACAAACCTTTTAAGTTGGAGGTAGATGCTAGTATAGTGGGGGTGGGTGCGGTTCTCTTACAGGAAGATGAAGACGGAGTGGATTGGCCTGTCAGTTTCTTCTCCCGTAAGTTCAACTCGTGTTAGTCAAGGTACTCCACTATTGAACAAGAGACGCTGCTTGCCTTACAGTTCTTTGATGTATATGTGGGCTCCAGTGCCTTGCCTGTAATGGTCTTCACGGACCATAATCCATTGGTGTTCTTGAAACAAATGTACAACCAGAACCGCCGCCTCATGCGGTGGGCTCTGATTGTACAAGGATATAATGTACAGATAGCTTATGTGAAGGGCTCGGCGAATGTGGTTGCTGACACTATCACGGGTTTACTAACTGGGGATGCGTTGGCTTTTGTTATTGCAAAACTAGGTTTGCAATTTTTGTGGTGGGCGTGTTACGTTCCCCAGTTTATGTGTTGTAGTTTGTGTATTTGCATGTGTTTATTTCAGGAAATGGCTTCCTGAAGTCCCTCAAGCAGCTGATTGGTCGACTCCATGGTTAATTGGAGAGCTGACCCCTCCCCCTCGTCAAGACACAGCTGTCTCCAATTACCCATTCCTTCAGAAGCTATATAAAAGCCAGTGTTCTGTTCAGGAGGGAGAGATTTGCTGGGAGGTCATTGCAGAGAGATTTTGCTAGAGAGATGTGAGAGAGATTTGAGAGAGATTTTTTGTTTTGTTTTTACCCATCTACCAATTGGTGCCCTTTTTGCAAGGCATTGGAAAACCACTCTGTTTTTTTGGTTGAATCTGTGCTTGAAATTCACTGCTCGACTGAGGGACCAGAGGAGGGAGTCATTCACAAATCATGTTTAAACACTATGCAACTTAAGTGACTTGTTAAGCACATTTTTACCCCTAAAATGATTTAGTCTGGCCATAACAAAGGGGTTGAATACTTATTGACCCAAGATATTTGAGCTTTTCATTTTTTAAATTTAATTTGTAAAAATGTCAAAGAACATAATTCCATTTTGACATCATGGGGTATTGTGTGTAGGTCAGTGACCCCAAAAATAATGGTGTGTTGTATTCAGGCTGTAACAACAACATTTGGAGAATGTCGAGGGGTTTGAATACTTTCTGATGGCATCATATAGTGGTTTATATAAACTTTTGCCTGATGACGTAACATGTGTGTAGGTCAAGCAGGTTGTCTCCTCTCACCTGTCCTGGTCTTAGTGTTGGTGAGGATCTCCTGTAGCCGCTCCTGGAGTTTATCAGCTCTCTTCCTCTCCAGCTGTAGCTGCCTCTTCAAGTCTTTCAGCTACAAACAACATTACAAAGCCCATGAGAGGAGAGTACACTACTTCATTTGAAAAACACTGCAGCATGTTTTCATTTTCTCTATGCATACGACTCAGGCAGAGGCAAAAGTCATCTTAGACAAGCTTCTGATTAAGACCAAGAAAACAATCAAATGAGATGAACCATCCTACCCTGAAAACTATTTAGATTGTGGCTGGAAAAAGGAGCTACAGAAAGCTCTCACGACCCCTATGCCTTACGACCCCGTTGCCTCAGGCAAGCTTACAATTATCTGCAGAACAAATACTTATCAAGGCAGGCAGGCATCTGATAAGTGGTTACAAAGGGATCCTGAGTGGCGCAGAGGTCTAAGGCACTGCTTCGCAGCCCAGGTTTGGTCCCGGGCTGTATCACAACCGGCCGTGATCGGGAGTCCCATAGGGCGGCACACAATTTGCCCAGCGTCGTCCGGGTTAGGGGAGGGTTTGGCTGGGGTAGGCCGTCATGGTAAATAGGAATTTGTTCTTAACTGACTTGCCTAGTAAGTTTAAAGAAACATTTTAAAAAACGTACATATCGAAAAGGCTGCTCCAATTCTATTTTTCAAGAGAAGAGTGGGTGCGGCTGTATGAGTTGTCTGCCTACCTGCCACCTGTAAGTTATCATTTACATTTCCACTCTGTACTAAATGGAAGGGGAATAACTCATCAGTTTTCCTGCTCAGAAGTTAGTGGAGAGAGAGAGTGCTGAGAGAGAGAGAGAGAGAGACACGAGAGAGAGAGAGACACGAGAGAGAGAGACGGGGAGAGACACGGGGGAGAGAGAGACACGGGAGAGAGAGAGACAGCGGGGGAGAGAGAGAGAGACACGAGAGAGAGAGAGACACGAGAGAGAGACAGAGAGACACGAGAGAGAGACACGCGAGAGAGAGAGAGAGACACGAGAGAGAGAGACACGAGAGAGAGACACGGGGGAAAGAGAGAGAGAGACACGAGAGAGAGACACGGGGGAAAGAGAGAGAGAGACACGAGAGAGAGAGAGAGACAGCGGGGGAGAGAGAGAGAGACAGCGGGGAGAGAGAGAGAGAAAGAGAGAGACAGGAGAGAGAGAGAGACGCGGGGGAGAGAGAGAGAGAGACACGAGAGAGAGAGACACGGGGAAAGAGAGAGAGAGACACGAGAGAGAGAGAGAGACACGAGAGAGAGAGAGAGACACGGGGAGAGAGAGAGACACGGGGGAGAGAGAGAGAGAGAGACACGGGGGAGAGAGAGAGACACGGGGGGAGAGAGAGAGAGAGACACGGGGGAGAGAGAGAGAGAGACACGGGGGAGAGAGAGAGCGAGAGACACGGGGGAGAGAGAGAGACACGGGGAGAGAGAGAGAGAGACACGGGAGAGAGAGAGAGACACGAGAGAGAGGAGAGAGAGAGACACGGGGGAAAGAGAGACACGAGAGAGAGAGACAGAGAGAGACGAGAGAGAGAGACACGAGAGAGAGAGAGACACGAGAGAGAGACAGAAGAGAGGGATAGGAGACAGAGAGGGAGAGAGAGAGAGAGACACGGGAGAGAGAGAGACAGCGGGAGAGAGAGACACAGCGGAGAGAGAGAGAGAGAGACACGAGAGAGAGAGAGACAGCGGGGAGAGAGAGACAGCGGGAGAGAGAGAGACAGCGGGGGGAGAGAGAGAGAGAGAGAGACACGAGAGAGAGACACGGGGAGAGAGAGAGACAGCGGGAGAGAGACACGAGAGAGAGAGAGAGAGAGAGAGACACGAGAGAGAGAGAGACACGAGAGAGAGACAGCGAGCGGGAGAGAGAGAGACACGGGAGAGAGAGAGACAGCGGGAGAGAGAGAGACAGCGGGAGAGAGAGAGACAGCGGGAGAGAGAGAGACAGCGGGAGAGAGAGAGACAGCGGGAGAGAGAGAGAGACAGCGGGAGAGAGAGAGAGACAGCGGGAGAGAGAGAGACAGCGGGAGAGAGAGAGACAGCGGGAGAGAGAGAGAGACAGCGGGAGAGAGAGAGAGACAGCGGGAGAGAGAGAGACAGCGGGAGAGAGAGAGACAGCGGGAGAGAGAGAGACAGCGGGAGAGAGAGAGACAGCGGGAGAGAGAGAGAGACGGGAGAGAGAGAGACAGCGGGGAGAGAGAGAGAGAGAGAGACACGAGAGAGAGACACGGGGAGAGAGACACGAGAGAGAGAGAGAGAGAGAGAGAGAGAGACACGAGAGAGAGAGACACAGAGAGAGAGAGAGAGAGACACGAGAGAGAGAGACCCGAGAGAAAGACACACGAGAGAGAGAGACAGAGAGAGAGAGACACGAGAGAGAGAGACAGCGGGAGAGAGAGAGACAGAGGAGAGAGAGAGACAGCGGGAGAGAGAGACAGAGAGAGGGGAGAGAGACACGAGAGAGAGAGACACGGGGGAGAGAGACACGAGAGAGAGAGAGACACGAGAGAGAGAGACACGGGAGAGAGAGAGAGAGAGAGACACGAGAGAGAGAGAGAGAGACACGAGAGAGAGACACGAGAGAGAGAGAGAGAGAGACACGAGAGAGAGAGACACGAGAGAGAGAGAGAGAGAGAGACGAGAGAGAGAGACACGGGGAGAGAGAGAGAGAGAGAGAGAGACACGGGGGAGAGAGAGCGAGAGAGAGAGAGAGACAAGGGGAGAGAGAGCGAGAGAGAGACACGGGGGAGAGAGAGCGAGAGAGAGACACGGGGGGAGAGAGAGCGAGAGAGAGACACGGGGGAGAGAGAGCGAGAGAGAGACACGGGGGGAGAGAGAGCGAGAGAGAGACACGGGGGGAGAGAGAGCGAGAGAGAGACAGAGGGGGAGAGAGAGCGAGAGAGAGACACGGGGAGAGAGAGCGAGAGAGAGACACGGGGGAGAGAGAGCGAGAGAGAGACACGGGGGGAGAGAGAGACACGGGGAGAGAGAGACACGGGGAGAGAGACGAGAGAGAGACACGGGGGGGAGAGAGAGCGAGAGAGAGACACGGGGGAGAGAAGCGAGAGAGAGAGACACGGGGAGAGAGAAGAGAGAGAGACACGGGGAGAGAGAGCGAGAGAGAGACACGGGGGGGAGAGAGAGAGCGAGAGAGAGACACGGGGGAGAGAGAGCGAGAGAGAGACAGGGGAGGGGGAGAGAGAGAGAGAGAGAGACACGGGGAGAGAGAGCGAGAGAGAGACACGGGGGAGAGAGAGAGAGAGACACGGGAGAGAGAGAGAGACACGGGGAGAGAGAGAGAGAGAGAGAGACACGGGGAGAGAGAGAGAGAGAGACACGAGAGAGAGAGCGAGAGAGACACGGGGAGAGAGAGAGAGAGACACGGGGAGAGAGAGCGAGAGAGAGACACGGGGGAGAGAGAGCGAGAGAGAGACACGGGAGAGACACGAGAGAGAGAGAGAGAGACAGGGGGAGAGAGAGAGAGACACGAGAGAGAGAGAGAGACAGAGGGAGAGAGAGGGAGAGGGAGACACGAGAGAGAGACGGGAGGGAGAGAGAGAGAGAGACACGAGAGAGACAGACGGGAAAGAGAGAGAGAGACACGGGGAGAGAGAGAGAGAGAGACACGGGGAGAGAGAGAGAGAGAGACACGGGGGAGAGAGAGCGAGAGAGAGAGACAGGAGACACGGGAGAGAGAGACACGGGAGAGAGAGAGAGAGACACGGAGAGAGACACGGGGGAGAGAGAGAGACACGAGAGAGAGAGAGGGGAGAGAGAGACAGAGAGAGAGAGAGACACGGGAGAGAGAGACACGAGAGAGAGAGACAGGGGGAGAGAGAGAGAGACAGGGGAGAGAGAGAGAGACACAGGAGAGAGAGAGGGGAGAGAGAGAGAGACACGAGAGAGAGAGACACGGGGGGAGAGAGAGAGAGACACGGGAGAGAGAGACACGGAGAGAGAGAGACAGCGGGAGAGAGAGAGACAGGGAGAGAGAGAGAGAGAGACAGGGGAGAGAGAGAGAGACACGGGAGAGAGAGAGAGACGGGAGAGAGAGAGGGAGAGAGGAGAGAGAGAGACACGGGGGGGAGAGAGAGAGAGACACGGGGAGAGAGACACGAGAGAGAGAGACACGAGAGAGAGAGAGAGACACGGGAGAGAGAGAGACACGAGGAGAGACAGAGAGAGAGAGACACGAGAGAGAGAGAGAGAGAGAGAGAGAGAGAGACACGAGAGAGAGAGACACGAGAGAGAGAGACACGAGACAGAGAGAGAGACACGAGAGAGAGAGGAGAGAGAGAGAGAGAGACACGGGGAGAGAGAGAGACGGGGGAGAGAGAGACGAGAGAGAGACACGAGAGAGAGAGAGACACGGGGAGAGAGAGAGAGAGAGAGAGAGACACGGAGAGAGAGAGCGAGAGAGAGAGACGAGAGGAGAGAGACAGAGAGAGAGAGAGACACGGGGAGAGAGACAGAGAGAGAGAGAGACACGGGGAGAGAGGAGAGAGACACGAGAGAGAGACACGGAGAGAGACACGAGAGAGAGACACGGGGGAGAGAGAGCGAGAGAGAGAGACACGGGGGAGAGAGAGAGAGAGAGAGACACGGGGAGAGAGAGCGAGAGAGAGAGACACGGGGGAGAGAGACGAGCGAGAGAGACAGAGGGGAGAGAGAGCGAGAGAGAGACACGGGGAGAGAGAGAGACAGAGAGGGAGACACGAGAGGGAGAGAGACGAGAGAGAGACACGGGGGAGAGAGAGAGAGAGAGACACGGGGGAGCGAGAGAGAGAGAGAGACACGGGGAGAGAGAGCGAGAGAGAGACACGGGGAGAGAGAGACACGAGAGAGAGACACGGGGAGAGAGAGAGACACGAGAGAGAGACACGGGAGAGAGAGAGAGCGGGAGAGAGAGAGACACGGGAGAGAGAGAGCGAGAGAGAGACACGGGAGAGAGAGAGAGAGCGAGAGAGAGACACGACAGAGCAGCGAGAGAGAGACACGGGGGAGAGAGAGAGCGAGAGACACGGGGAGAGAGAGAGCGAGAGACACGGGGGAGAGAGAGAGAGAGAGAGACACGAGAGAGAGAGACACGGGAGAGAGAGAGACACACGGGAGAGAGAGCGAGAGACAGAGACAGGAGAGAGACACGAGAGAGAGACAGCGAGAGAGAGAGACACGAGAGAGAGAGAGACACGAGAGAGACACGGGAGAGAGAGAGACACGGGGAGAGAGAGAGAGACACGGGAGAGAGAGACAGCGGGGAGAGAGAGAGAGAGAGAGACACGAGAGGGGAGAGAGGAGGGAGAGAGACACGAGAGAGAGAGAGACACGAGAGAGAGAGACACGGGGGAGAGAGAGAGACACGAGAGAGAGAGAGAGCGAGATACGAGAGAGAGAGAGAGAGAGAGAGAGAACAGAGAGAGAGAGATCACGAGAGAGAGACACGAGAGAGAGAGACAGAGAGAGAGAGAGAGACAGGGGGGAGAGAGAGAGACAGCGGGGAGAGAGAGACAGCGGAGAGAGAGAGAGAGAGAGACACGAGAGAGAGAGACACGGGGGAGAGAGACACGAGAGAGAGACAGAGGGAGAGAGAGAGAGACAGCGGGGAGAGAGAGACACGAGGAGAGAGAGAGAGAGAGAGAGACACGGGAGAGAGGAGAGAGAGAGACACGGGGAGAGAGAGAGAGAGAGAGACAGGGGGAGAGAGCGAGAGAGAGACACGGGGGAGAGAGAGAGAGAGACACGGGGGAGAGAGAGAGAGAGACACGGGGAGAGAGAGAGAGACACGGGGGAGAGAGACAGCGAGGGGAGAGAGAGAGAGAGAGACACGGGGGAGAGAGAGAGAGACACGGGGAGAGAGAGACGGGGAGAGAGACGAGAGAGAGAGACGAGAGAGAGACACGGGGAGAGAGAGCGAGAGAGAGACACGGGGGGAGAGAGAGAGACACGAGAGAGAGAGAGAGACACGAGAGAGAGATCACACGAGAGAGAGATCAGACAGAGAGAGAGAGAGACAGAGAGAGACACGAGAGAGAGACAGCGGGAGAGAGAGAGACAGCGGGAGAGAGAGAGACAGCGGGAGAGAGAGGGAGAGAGGGAGATAGAGACAGCGAGAGAGAGAGACAGCGGGGAGAGAGAGAGAGAGAGACACGGGGGAGAGAGAGCGAGAGAGAGACACGGGGAGAGAGAGCGAGAGAGAGACACGGGGGAGAGAGAGAGAGAGAGACACGGGGAGAGAGAGAGAGAGAGAGAGAGACACGGGGAGAGAGAGTTTTTAGAGAGAGAGACACGGGGAGAGAGAGAGCGAGAGAGAGACACGGGGGAGAGAGAGCGAGAGAGAGACACGGGAGAGAGAGAGAGAGAGAGGGAGGGAGAGAGAGAGAGAGACAGAGACAGAGAGGGAGGGAGAGAGCATCGAGAGAGAGAGACACGGGGAGAGAGAGCGAGAGAGAGACACGAGAGAGAGAGACACGGGGGAGAGAGACACGGGAGAGAGAGACAGCGAGAGAGAGACACGGGAGAGAGAGAGACACGAGAGAGAGACACGCGGGGAGAGAGAGCGAGAGAGAGAGACACGAGAGAGACACGAGAGAGAGAGACACGAGAGAGAGACACGGGGAGAGAGAGACACGAGAGAGACACGGGGAGAGAGAGAGAGAGGGAGACACGGAGATATATAGAGAGAGAGACACGGGGGAGAGAGAGAGATAGAGACACGGGGAGAGAAGCAGAGAGAGATAGCGAGAGACACGGGGAGAGAGAGAGAAGAGAGACACGGGAGAGAGAGAGACAGCGGGAGAGAGAGAGAGACAGCGGGAGAGAGGCGAGAGAGAGAGGGAGAGAGAGAGACAGCGGGGAGAGAGAGAGAGAGGGGCGGGAGAGAGAGAGACACGGGAGAGAGAGACACGGGAGAGAGAGACAGAGAGAGAGAGAGAGACAGCGGGAGAGAGAGACGGGAGAGCGGGAGAGAGAGAGACAGCGGGGGAGAGAGAGAGAGAGAGAGAGACACGAGAGAGAGACAGGACACGGGAGAGACACGAGGAGAGAGACACGAGAGAGAGACACGGGAGAGAGACGAGAGAGACACGAGGAGAGAGAGAGAGACACGAGAGAGAGACAAGAGAGAGAGAGAGACACGAGAGAGACACGAGAGAGAGAGAGAGAGAGAGACACGGGGGAGAGAGAGAGAGAGAGGGAGAGACAGCGGGAGAGAGAGAGAGAGACACGGGAGAGAGAGAGAGACACGGGAGGAGAGAGACACGAGAGAGAGAGAGACACGAGGAGAGAGAGAGAGAGAGACACGGGAGAGAGAGAGACAGCGGGAGAGAGAGAGAGAGACAGCGGGAGAGAGAGAGACAGAGGGAGAGAGAGAGAGAGAGACAGGGGAGAGGGAGAGAGAGAGACAGCGGAGAGAGAGAGACACAGGGAGAGAGAGAGAGACACGAGAGAGAGACACGAGAGAGAGAGAGACACGGGAGAGAGAGAGACAGCGGGAGAGAGAGAGACACGAGAGGAGATACACGGGAGAGAGAGATACACGAGAGAGAGAGACACAGGGAGAGAGACACGAGGAGAGAGAGAGACACGATAGGAGAGACAGAGAGAGACAGAGATATAGAGACACGGAGAGAGAGAGACACGGGAGAGAGAGAGAGAGAGAGACACGAGAGAGAGAGACAGAGAGAGAGACACGAGAGAGAGACATATAGAGAGAGAGAGAGGGAGGGAGAGAGAGAGACAGCGGGAGAGAGAGAGACAGGGGAGAGAGAGAGAGAGACACGGGGGAGAGAGAGAGAGAGAGACACGGGGAGAGAGAGAGAGACACGGGAGAGAGAGAGACAGCGAGAGAGAGAGACACGAGCGAGAGAGAGAGGAGAGACACGGAGAGAGAGAGACACGAGGGAGAGAGAGACACGAGAGAGAGACAGAGAGAGAGACACGAGAGAGAGAGAGACAGAGAGAGAGACACGAGAGAGAGAGAGACACGGGAGAGACAGAGAGAGAGAGAGACACGGGGGAGGAGAGAGAGAGAGAGAGAGAGAGAGACACGGGGAGAGAGAGAGAGCGAGAGACACGGGGGAGAGAGAGAGAGCGAGAGACACGGGGGAGAGAGAGCGAGAGAGAGAGACACGGGGAGAGAGAGCGAGAGAGAGACACGGGGGAGAGAGAGCGAGAGAGAGACACGGGGGAGAGAGAGCGAGAGAGAGACACGGGGAGAGAGAGAGAGAGAGAGACACGGGAGAGAGAGAGAGAGAGAGACACGGGGGGAGAGAGAGCGAGAGAGAGACACGGGGAGAGAGATAGAGAGAGACACGGGGGGAGAGACACGGGGAGAGAGAGAGAGAGACACGGGGGAGAGAGATAGATAGACACGGGGATAGATATAGAGAGACACGGGGGATCTTGGGAGAGATAGAGAGAGAGAGAGAGAGCACGGGGATATAGAGCGAGAGAGAGACACGAGAGATAGAGACACGGGGAGAGAGACACGAGAGAGAGAGAGACACGAGAGAGAGACAGAGAGAGAGAGACACGGAGAGAGAGATAGAGAGAGAGAGAGAGAGAGAGAGAGACACGAGAGAGAGAGAGACACGAGAGAGACACGAGAGAGAGAGACACGAGAGAGAGACACGGGGAGAGAGAGAGAGCGAGAGACACGGGGGAGAGAGAAAGCGAGAGACACGGGGGAGAGAGAGCGAGAGAGAGAGACACGGGGGAGAGAGAGAGAGAGAGAGAGACACGGGGAGAGAGAGAGAGAGAGAGAGACACGGGGGAGAGAGAGCGAGAGAGAGAGACACGGGGGAGAGAGAGCGAGAGAGAGACACGGGGGAGAGAGAGAGAGAGAGAGACACGGGGAGAGAGAGCGAGAGAGAGAGACACGGGGGAGAGACACGAGAGAGAGAGACAGCGGGAGAGAGAGACAGCGGGAGAGAGAGAGACAGCGGGAGAGGGAGAGACAGCGGGAGAGAGAGAGACAGCGGGGGAGAGAGAGAGAGAGAGAGACACGAGAGAGAGAGACACGGGGGAGAGACACGAGAGAGAGAGAGACACGAGAGAGAGAGACACGGGAGAGAGAGAGAGACACGAGAGAGAGAGAGAGAGACACGAGAGAGAGAGAGAGAGAGAGAGATAGACAAGAGAGAGAGAGAGACACGAGAGAGAGACACGCAGAGAGAGAGAGAGAGAGAGAGACACAGCGGGAGAGAGAGAGACAGCGGGAGAGAGAGAGACAGCGGGAGAGAGAGAGACAGCGGGAGAGAGAGAGAGAGAGACACGAGAGAGAGAGACAGCGGGAGAGAGAGAGACAGCGGGAGAGAGAGAGACAGCGGGAGAGAGAGAGAGAGAGAGAGCGGGAGAGGGAGAGAGAGAGAGACACGGGGGAGAGAGAGAGACAGCGGAGAGAGAGAGAGAGAGAGAGCGGGGAGAGAGAGAGAGAGACAGCGGGGAGAGAGAGAGACAGGGAGAGAGAGAGACAGCGGGGGAGAGAGAGAGAGAGAGAGACACGAGAGAGAGAGAGACACGAGAGAGAGAGAGACACGGGAGAGAGAGAGAGAGAGAGACGAGAGAGAGAGAGACACGAGAGAGAGAGAGACACGAGAGAGAGACACGCGAGAGAGAGAGAGAGAGAGACACGAGAGAGAGACAGCGGGAGAGAGAGAGACAGCGGGAGAGAGAGAGACAGCGGGAGAGAGAGAGACAGCGGGGGAGAGAGAGAGAGAGAGAGACAGCGGGAGAGAGAGAGACAGCGGGAGAGAGAGAGACAGCGGAGAGAGAGAGACAGCGGGAGAGAGAGAGACAGCGGGGGAGAGAGAGAGAGAGAGAGACACGGGGGAGAGAGACACGAGAGAGAGAGAGACACGAGAGAGACACGAGAGAGAGAGACACGGGAGAGAGAGAGAGAGAGAGACACGAGAGAGAGAGAGACACGAGAGAGACACGAGAGAGAGAGCGAGAGAGAGACACGGGGGAGAGAGAGAGAGCGAGAGACACGGGGGAGAGAGAGAGCGAGAGACACGGGGGAGAGAGAGCGAGAGCGAGAGACACGGGGGAGAGAGAGCGAGAGAGAGAGACACGGGGGAGAGAGAGCGAGAGAGAGAGACACGGGGGAGAGAGAGAGAGAGAGAGACACGGGGGAGAGAGAGCGAGAGAGAGAGACACGGGGAGAGAGAGCGAGAGAGAGACACGGGGGGAGAGAGAGAGAGAGAGACACGGGGAGAGAGAGCGAGAGAGAGACACGGGGGAGAGAGAGCGAGAGAGAGACACGGGGGGAGAGAGAGACACGAGAGAGAGACACGGGGGGGAGAGAGAGCGAGAGAGACACGGGGAGAGAGAGAGAGAGACACGGGGGAGAGAGAGAGAGAGACACGGGGAGAGCAGAGAGAGAGAGACACGGGGAGAGAGAGCGAGAGAGAGACACGAGAGAGAGAGACACGGGGGAGAGAGACACGAGAGAGAGAGAGACACGAGAGAGAGAGACACGAGAGAGAGAGACACGGGAGAGAGAGAGAGAGACACGAGAGAGAGAGACACGAGAGAGAGAGAGAGACACGAGAGAGACACGAGAGAGAGAGACACGAGAGAGAGACACGGGGGAGAGAGAGAGAGCGAGAGACACGGGGGAGAGAGAAAGCGAGAGACACGGGGGAGAGAGAGCGAGAGAGAGAGACACGGGGGAGAGAGAGCGAGAGAGAGAGACACGGGGAGAGAGAGCGAGAGAGAGAGACACGGGGGAGAGAGAGCGAGAGAGAGAGAGACACGGGGGAGAGAGAGCGAGAGAGAGACACGGGGGAGAGAGAGCGAGAGAGAGACACGGGGAGAGAGAGCGAGAGAGAGACACGGGGGGGAGAGAGAGAGAGAGAGAGACACGGGGAGAGAGAGCGAGAGAGAGACACGGGGGAAAGAGAGAGAGAGACACGAGAGGAGCGATAGAGACACGGGGGGAGAGAGAGAGAGACACGAGAGAGAGAGAGAGACAGCGGGGAGAGAGAGAGAGAGAGAGACAGAGGGGAGAGAGAGAGAGAGACACGGGGAGAGAGAGAGAGAGAGACGCGGGGAGGGGGAGAGAGAGAGAGAGACACGAGAGAGAGAGACACGGGGGAAAGAGAGAGAGAGACACGAGAGAGAGAGAGAGACACGAGAGAGAGAGAGAGAGACACGGGGGAGAGAGAGAGACACGAGAGAGAGAGACACGAGAGAGAGAGACACGAGAGAGAGAGACACGGGGGAAAGAGAGAGAGAGACACGAGAGAGAGAGACACGAGAGAGAGAGAGACAGAGAGAGACGAGAGAGAGAGAGACACGAGAGAGAGAGACACGGGGAGAGAGAGACAGCGGGAGAGAGAGAGACAGCGGGAGAGAGAGAGACAGCGGGGGAGAGAGAGAGAGAGAGAGACACGAGAGAGAGAGACACGGGGGAGAGAGACACGAGAGAGAGAGAGACACGAGAGAGAGAGACACGAGGAGAGAGAGACACGAGAGAGAGACACGCGAGAGAGAGAGAGAGAGAGAGACGCGAGAGAGAGAGACACGAGAGAGAGACACGGGGGAGAGAGAGAGAGCGAGAGACACGGGGAGAGAGAGCGAGAGAGAGACACGGGGGGAGAGAGAGCGAGAGAGAGACACGGGGTGAGAGAGCGAGAGAGAGACACGGGGGAGAGAGAGCGAGAGAGAGACACGGGGGAGAGAGAGCGAGAGAGAGACACGGGGGAGAGAGAGCGAGAGAGAGACACGGAGGAGAGAGAGAGAGAGAGACACGGGGAGAGAGAGCGAGAGAGAGACACGGGGAGAGAGAGCGAGAGAGAGACACGGGGAGAGAGAGAGAGAGAGACACGGGGAGAGAGCGAGAGAGAGACACGGGGAGAGAGCGAGAGAGACGAGAGAGAGACACGGGGAGAGAGAGCGAGAGAGAGACACGAGGGAGAGACACGAGAGAGAGACACGGGGAGAGAGAGCGAGAGAGAGACACGGGGAGAGAGAGCGAGAGAGAGACACAGGGGGGGGAGAGAGAGAGACACGGGGGAGAGAGAGAGAGACACGAGAGAGAGAGAGAGAAAGCGAGAGAGAGACACGGGGAGAGAGAGCGAGAGAGAGACACGGGGAGAGAGAGCGAGAGAGAGACACGGGGAGAGAGAGCGAGAGAGAGACACGGAGAGAGAGCGAGAGAGAGACACGGGGGAGAGAGCGAGAGAGAGACACGGGGGGAGAGAGAGCGAGAGAGAGACACGGGGAGAGAGAGAGACACGGGGGAGAGAGAGAGACACGGGGGAGAGAGAGAGAGACACGGGGGGAGAGAGAGAGAGAGACACGGGGGAGAGAGAGAGAGACACGGGGGAGAGAGAGAGACACGGGGGGGAGAGAGAGAGACACGGGGAGAGAGAGAGAGAGAGACACGGGGGGAGAGAGAGAGAGAGAGAGAGATAGAGAGACACGGGGAGAGAGAGAGAGACACGGGGAGAGAGAGAGAGAGAGAGAGAGAGACACGGGGGAGAGAGACAGACACGGGGAGAGAGAGAGACAGCGGGGAGAGAGAGAGACAGGGGGAGAGAGAGAGACAGGGGGAGAGAGAGAGACAGCGGGGAGAGAGAGAGACAGCGGGGAGAGAGAGAGACACGGGAGAGAGAGAGAGAGAGACACGAGAGAGACACGAGAGAGAGAGACACGAGAGAGAGAGACACGGGGGAGAGAGAGCGAGAGAGAGACACGGGGGGGAGAGAGAGAGACACGGGGGAGAGAGAGAGAGAGACACGGGGGAGAGAGAGAGAGAGAGACACGGGGGAGAGAGAGAGAGAGACACGGGGGAGAGAGAGAGACACGGGGGGGAGAGAGAGAGACACGGGGAGAGAGAGAGAGAGAGAGACACGGGGGAGAGAGAGAGAGAGAGAGAGACACGGGGGAGAGAGAGAGAGAGACACGGGGAGAGAGAGAGAGAGAGAGAGACACGGGGGGAGAGAGAGAGAGAGAGAGACACGGGGAGAGAGAGAGACACGGGGAGAGAGAGAGAGAGAGAGACACGGGGGGGGAGAGAGAGAGAGACACGGGGGGGAGAGAGAGAGAGAGAGAGAGACACGGGGGAGAGAGAGACAGACAGCGGGGAGAGAGAGAGACAGCGGGGAGAGAGAGAGACAGCGGGGGAGAGAGAGAGACAGCGGGGAGAGAGAGAGACAGCGGGGGAGAGAGAGAGACAGGGGGAGAGAGAGAGAGAAACAGGGGAGAGAGAGAAACGGGGGAGAGAGAGAGAGAAACAGGGGAGAGAGAGAGAAACAGGGGAGAGAGAGAGAAACAGGGGAGAGAGAGAAACGGGGGAGAGAGAGAGAGAAACGGGGGAGAGAGAGAGAGAAACGGGGGAGAGAGAGAGAAACAGGAGAGAGAGAGAGAAACAGGGGAGAGAGAGAAACGGGGGAGAGAGAGGAGTAGCAGTACATCTAGCAGTACAAAACAACTATATATTCAGGCAAACGGCAAAAGAAGCACAATTGAAATTGATAAAAAACAAAAGATCACAGATGACAACTGGTTTGATGCAGATTGTAAAATTATAAGGAAAAAACTTAGAACACTATCCAACCAAAAACACAGAGACCCAAATAATGGTGAATTACGCCTTCATTACTGTGAGAGTTTAAAACTCTATAAACGTACACTCAGAACCAAAAAAGCACAGTACAACAGCAAGCAGCTGACACTAATTGAGGAGTCCATAAACACACACACCTTCTGGCAAAATGTAAAAAATAAAATCTAAACAAGAGGAATTAGCAATACAAAATGGTGACATATGGACAACCCATTTTGAAACACTACAACAACGGTCAAATTGACACAAACGCAGAACGCCAAATTCATGAGAAGTTGATATAAGAAACTTTAGGCTCTCAAATTTAAAAAAGCATGCGGACCTGATGGCATCCTAAATGAGATGCTCAAACTCACGAGTGCAACATTTCAATTGGCTATATTAAAACAGTTTAATTTGATCCTGATTGTAGGTTATTTCCCTGACATCAAGGACTCATAACTTTGACACTAACAACTACAGAAGCATTTGTAAGAGTTCTAAACTTCCTTAATAAGCACAATGTCTTGAGTAAAAGCCCAATTGGATTTATATCAAAACATCACACAACTGATCATATTTACACCCTACACACCATGATAGATAAACATGTCCACCAAAATAATACCAAAATATAGGCTTGCTTTATCGACTACCAAAAAGCATTTGATTCTAGTTGGCATACAGGACTGTTCTACAAGTTATTGAAAGTGGTGTAGGGGGTAAAACATATGACATAATTAAATCAATGTATACTGGCAACACGTGCAGATTTAAATTGGCAAGAAAAGAACAGAATTCTTTAACCAGGGGCGGGGCCTTCGCCAGGGTTGCAATCTGAGCCCTGCACTCTTCAATATTTACATAAATAAATTGGCCACTATTCTAGAAAAATCGTCAGCCCCTGGTGTTAGTCTCCACAATTCAGAAGTTAAATGCCTACTCTTCGCAGATGACCTATGCCTGCTGTCACCCACAGCACATGGCCTACAGCAGAACCTGGACCTGCTAGAGCAGTACTGCCAGACCTGGGCCCTGGCAGTAAACCCCAAAAAGACTAAAATAATGATTTGAGAAGAGACAGCGTAGAGAGAGAGGAGACAGCGTAGAAGGAGACAACGTAGAGAGAGACAGCGTTCAGAGAGCGAGTGTTCAACTTACTGCTGAACTACCTTTCTTCTCCAGGATCCTCTGGCCATCCACCGTGTCTTTAATCTCCTGTACACCACAAAGACAGGGAGAGTACTTAACGGAGGCTCTAATGAGAACCATTACATGACCCCATTATTATACAGCTTCTAATCTAAGTCCTCTCACTGTCAGCTGTGTTTATTTTCAAGAAACTTAACATGTGTAAATATTTGTATGAACATAACAAGATTCAACAACTGAGACATAAACTGAACAAGTTCCACAGACACGTGACTAACAGAAATGGAATAATGTGTCCCTGAACAAGGGGGAGGGGGGGTCAAAATCAAAAGTAACAGTCAGTATCTGGTGTGGCCACCAGCTGCATTAAGTACTGCAGTGCATCTCCTCCTCATGGACTGCACCAGATTTGCCCGTTCTTGCTTTGAGATGTTACCCCACTCTTCCACCAAGGGACCTGCAAGTTCCCAGACATTTCTGGGGGAGGGAATGGCCCTAGCCCTCACCCTCCGATCCAACAGGTCCCAGACGTGCTCAATGGGATTGAGATCCGGGCTCCTCGCTGGCCATGGCAGAACACAGACATTCCTGTCTTGCAGGAAATCCCGCACAGAACGAGCAGTATGGCTGGTGGCATTGTCATGCTGGAGGGTCATGTCTGGATGAGCCTGCAGGAAGGGAGGAGGATGTCTTCCCTGTAACGCACAGCGTTGAGATTGACAACAATCTTAGTCCAATGATGCTGTGACGCATCGCCCCAAACCATGACGGACCCTCCACCTCCACATCCATCCAGCTCCAGACCATGACGGACCCTCCACCTCCACATCCATCCCGCTCCAGACCATGACGGACCCTCCACCTCCACATCCATCCCGCTCCAGACCATGACGGACCCTCCACCTCCACATCCATCCCGCTCCAGACCATGACGGACCCTCCACCTCCACATCAATCCCGCTCCAGACCATGACGGACCCTCCACCTCCAAATCCATCCCGCTCCAGACCATGACGGACCCTCCACCTCCACATCCATCCCGCTCCAGACCATGACGGACCCTCCACCTCCACATCCATCCCGCTCCAAACCATGACGGACCCTCCACCTCCACATCCATCCCGCTCCAGACCATGACGGACCCTCCACCTCCAAATCCATCCCGCTCCAAACCATGACGGACCCTCCACCTCCACATCCATCCCGCTCCAAACCATGACGGACCCTCCACCTCCACATCCATCCCGCTCCAGACCATGACGGACCCTCCACCTCCAAATCCATCCCGCTCCAAACCATGACGGACCCTCCACCTCCACATCCATCCCGCTCCAAACCATGACGGACCCTCCACCTCCAAATCCATCCCGCTCCAAACCATGACGGACCCTCCACCTCCACATCCATCCCGCTCCAAACCATGACGGACCCTCCACCTCCACATCCATCCCGCTCCAGAGTACAGGCCTCGGTGGAACGCTCATTCCTTTGACGATAAACGCCAATCCGACCATCACCCCTGGTGAGACAGAACCGCGAGTCGTCAGTGAAGAGCACTTTTTGACAGTCCCGTCTGGTCCAGCGACAGTGGGTTTGTGCCCGTAGGTGATGTTGTAGGCCTGTTGTAAGGCAGGTACTCACCAGACATCATAGGCAACAAGCCCTCAGTCCAGCCTCTCTCAGCCTATTGCAGACAGTTTGAGCACTGATGGAGGGATTGTGTTCCTGGTGTAACTCGCACAGTTGTTGCCATCTTGTACCTGTCCCGCAGGTGTGATGTTCGGATGTACCAATCCTGTGCAGGTGGTGTTACACATGGTCTGCCACTGCGAGGACGATCAGCAGTCCATCCTGTCTTCCTGTAGCTCTGTCTGGCGTCTCACAGTACGGACATTGCAATTTATTGCCCCGGCCACATCTGTAGTCTTCATGCCTCTTTGCAGCATGCCTAAGGCACGTTCACGCAGATGAGCAGGGACACTGAGCATCTTTCTTTTGGTGTTTTTCAGAGTCAGTAGAAAGGCCTCTTTAGTGTCCTAAGTTTTCATAACTGTGACCTTAATTGCCTACCGTCGGTAAGCTGTTAGTGTCTTAACGACAGTTCCACAGGTGCATGTTTAAACCAACAATAATTGTTTAAACCCTTTACAATGAAGATCTGTGAAGTTATTTGGATTTTTACAAATGATCTTTGAAAGACAGGGTCCTGAAAAAGGGACGTTTCTTTATTTGCTGAGTTTGTGTGTGTACATGTACGGAACATTTCAAACGGTACTTTCCTCTGAAAACTTGATGGAAAAATAACTTTAATAGTAGTTTCTACCAGTTACAAAAAGGGTTAGTTTACCTGCTTCAGTTTTCCAATGGTTTCAAAATGCACATCCCTTTCCTTCTCTACCTTTGTCAACTGCAGGTTCACACCATCTATATCAGATGCCTTTCCCTGAATGAGAAACACAAAGAGCACGTATTCCGTTTCAGTTATTTTCACATATCCGATGTAAATCGAATCCGTTTCAACACAAGGTTACGAGTCACACCATGCTAATGGAGTATCTACAGTGATGACAAGATTAACACAACACTTCCATTCAGAATTAACTTCATGATACTAACAGGATTTTAAAAATTGAAACAGTAGGGGTTCAATTTCAAACAAGCATATCACCAAACCTACCTGCCCAATTCGAGTTAGACATAAACTCATAAGAAACACTTTTAATGGCTAGATAAGTACAGTTCAATAAACATCAGGTACTCAGCAGACGAGAGTAGCAATGAGAGTCATAGCTTCATCTACCTGAACAAAGTCAACATACACTCCCAGTCAGTGTAGTATTTCCCTGGGCCAACTAGTGTTGTCACGATACCAGAATTGTCCCTTCGATACTGATAGCAGGTTTAGTATCACGATACTCGATATGATACTCCATGACACAACAACGAAACGGCCAAAGTCACAGAATGGCACTTGATCCAGACAGAAACTATGTTCAATCGTTGGGCATCTTCAGAATTCAATATCATTACATTTGAAAAATTGTACATCCAGTTAATTTTTTACAGCCATGGATGCATTAATTAACAAATCATACAAATCAATATGACTTTGTTTTTACCAATCTAACTACAAAACAGAAATGGTAATCATTTATTTGAATGGTACTGTAAATCTCTATTGATAAACTGGGTAAATAACGATATAGCCTAGGTCTATTTAAAATACAGGTGAATACAGATTATTCAATGAGAGTGTGTGCATTGCTTTGAGTTATTGAGCTTGTAAAATCTTCTTTCATGGGGCTACAGATGACAAACAATCCCTCCCATTTAGGAGTTATTTTATTGGCAACTGCTAGAAGAAAATATTCTATTGTACCGATCAATTCTCCATAGAAGAAGCCATCTCCTTTATAAAAGTCTTAAAGTACTGACATCATTGGCTGTGGAATGTGTCTTTGTGGCTATGGAATCTAGAGAAAACAGGAAGGGAGACGAGGGATCGGGGCCGGATTACCAAACGGGGACATGCTCTGGGACTTCAGCGGGGCCCCAGATAGAAAAACGTGTAGGATTTCAGGAAATTAGCTTTAAAAAACAGCCAAAACATTTCTTAGTATTCCAACAAAATGGGTAGAAATGGCATTATAAAACTACATGTTTCACAGGGCTGAGCTTGCTTTCTGCTGATTAAAACTACATGTTTCACAGGGCTGAGCTTTATGCTGATTAAAACTGCATGTTTCACAGGGCTGAGCTTTCTGCTGATTAAAACTACATGTTTCACAGGGCTGAGCTTTCTTTCTGCTGATTAAAACTGCATGTTTCACAGGGCTGAGCTTTCTTTCTGCTGATTAAAACTGCATGTTTCACAGGGCTGAGCTTTCTGCTGATTAAAACTACATGTTTCACAGGGCTGAGCTTTATGCTGATTAAAACTACATGTTTCACAGGGCTGAGCTTGCTTTCTGCTGATTAAAACTGCATGTTTCACAGGGCTGAGCTTTCTGCTGATTAAAACGGCATGTTTCACAGGGCTGAGCTTTCTGCTGATTAAAACTACATGTTTCACAGGGCTGAGCTTTATGCTGATTAAAACTACATGTTTCACAGGGCTGAGCTTTATGCTGATTAAAACTACATGTTTCACAGGGCTGAGCTTTATGCTGATTAAAACTACATGTTTCACAGGGCTGAGCTTTCTGCTGATTAAAACGGCATGTTTCACAGGGCTGAGCTTTATGCTGATTAAAACGGCATGTTTCACAGGGCTGAGCTTTCTGCTGATTAAAACTACATGTTTCACAGGGCTGAGCTTGCTTTCTGCTGATTAAAACGGCATGTTTCACAGGGCTGAGCTTTCTGCTGATTAAAACGGCATGTTTCACAGGGCTGAGCTTGCTTTATGCTGATTAAAACTACATGTTTCACAGGGCTGAGCTTTATGCTGATTAAAACGGCATGTTTCACAGGGCTGAGCTTGCTTTCTGCTGATTAAAACGGCATGTTTCACAGGGCTGAGCTTTATGCTGATTAAAACGGCATGTTTCACAGGGCTGAGCTTTCTGCTGATTAAAACGGCATGTTTCACAGGGCTGAGCTTGCTTTATGCTGATTAAAACTACATGTTTCACAGGGCTGAGCTTTATGCTGATTAAAACTGCATGTTTCACAGGGCTGAGCCTGCTTTCTGCTGATTAAAACTACATGTTTCACAGGGCTGAGCTTCCTTTCTGCTGATTAAAACGGCATGTTTCACAGGGCTGAGCTTTATGCTGATTAAAACTGCATGTTTCACAGGGCTGAGCTTTATGCTGATTAAAACGGCATGTTTCACAGGGCTGAGCTTTCTGCTGATTAAAACTACATGTTTCACAGGGCTGAGCTTTCTGCTGATTAAAACTGCATGTTTCACAGGGCTGAGCTTGCTTTATGCTGATTAAAACGGCATGTTTCACAGGGCTGAGCTTGCTTTATGCTGATTAAAACTACATGTTTCACAGGGCTGAGCTTTATGCTGATTAAAACTGCATGTTTCACAGGGCTGAGCCTGCTTTCTGCTGATTAAAACTACATGTTTCACAGGGCTGAGCTTGCTTTCTGCTGATTAAAACGGCATGTTTCACAGGGCTGAGCTGTCTGCTGATTAAAACGGTATGTTTCACAGGGCTGAGCTTGCTTTATGCTGATTAAAACTGCATGTTTCACAGGGCTGAGCTTTCTGCTGATTAAAACGGCATGTTTCACAGGGCTGAGCTTTCTGCTGATTAAAACGGCATGTTTCACAGGGCTGAGCTTGCTTTCTGCTGATTAAAACGGCATGTTTCACAGGGCTGAGCTTTCTGCTGATTAAAACGGCATGTTTCACAGGGCTGAGCTTCCTGCTGATTAAAACGGCATGTTTCACAGGGCTGAGCTTTCTGCTGATTAAAACGGCATGTTTCACAGGGCTGAGCTTTCTGCTGATTAAAACGGCATGTTTCACAGGGCTGAGCTTTCTGCTGATTAAAACTACATGTTTCACAGGGCTGAGCTTTCTGCTGATTAAAACGGCATGTTTCACAGGGCTGAGCTTGCTTTATGCTGATTAAAACTACATGTTTCACAGGGCTGAGCTTTATGCTGATTAAAACTGCATGTTTCACAGGGCTGAGCCTGCTTTCTGCTGATTAAAACTACATGTTTCACAGGGCTGAGCTTGCTTTCTGCTGATTAAAACGGCATGTTTCACAGGGCTGAGCTTTATGCTGATTAAAACTGCATGTTTCACAGGGCTGAGCTTTATGCTGATTAAAACGGCATGTTTCACAGGGCTGAGCTTTATGCTGATTAAAACGGCATGTTTCACAGGGCTGAGCTTGCTTTATGCTGATTAAAACTACATGTTTCACAGGGCTGAGCTTTCTGCTGATTAAAACTGCATGTTTCACAGGGCTGAGCTTTATGCTGATTAAAACGGCATGTTTCACAGGGCTGAGCTTGCTTTATGCTGATTAAAACTACATGTTTCACAGGGCTGAGCTTTATGCTGATTAAAACTGCATGTTTCACAGGGCTGAGCCTGCTTTCTGCTGATTAAAACTACATGTTTCACAGGGCTGAGCTTGCTTTCTGCTGATTAAAACGGCATGTTTCACAGGGCTGAGCTTTCTGCTGATTAAAACGGCATGTTTCACAGGGCTGAGCTTTCTGCTGATTAAAACTACATGTTTCACAGGGCTGAGCTTTATGCTGATTAAAACGGCATGTTTCACAGGGCTGAGCTTTATGCGAGCTTTATGCTGATTAAAACGGCATGTTTCACAGGGCTGAGCTTTCTGCTGATTAAAACGGCATGTTTCACAGGGCTGAGCTTTCTGCTGATTAAAACTACATGTTTCACAGGGCTGAGCTTGCTTTATGCTGATTTGCATTGAGCAGTCGTGCCCTATGCAACTGTAGGCCTAAATAAACATGTACTCACAGTCTTTATCCGCTATTATGTTGATGGATCCATTCCAGTTAATCATTTTGGATTGAAAAAGTCTAGGCAGCCTAGTCAGTTTGAAGATGAAACTAATTTGATCCCATTCACATTTTCTCACAAACAAATGGGCTATGAATACATAAGGTTACCGCTGGGTTTACCCTGGCCAGAGGGACACAGTGAATAGTAGGTTAGACTATGGGCTATGAATACATAAGGTTACTGCTGGGTTTACCCTGGCCAGAGGGACACAGTGAATAGTAGGTTAGACTATGGGCTATGAATACATAAGGTTACTGCTGGGTTTACCCTGGCCAGAGGGACACAGTGAATAGTAGGTTAGACTATGGGCTATGAATACATAAGGTTACTGCTGGGTTTACCCTGGCCAGAGGGACACAGTGAATAGTAGGTTAGACTATGGGCTATGAATACATAAGGTTACCGCTGGGTTTACCCTGGCCAGAGGGACACAGTGAATAGTAGGTTAGACTATGGGCTATGAATACATAAGGTTACTGCTGGGTTTACCCTGGCCAGAGGGACACAGTGAATAGTAGGTTAGACTATGGGCTATGAATACATAAGGTTACCGCTGGGTTTACCCTGGCCAGAGGGACACAGTGAATAGTAGGTTAGACTATGGGCTATGAATACATAAGGTTACTGCTGGGTTTACCCTGGCCAGAGGGACACAGTGAATAGTAGGTTAGACTATGGGCTATGAATACATAAGGTTACTGCTGGGTTTACCCTGGCCAGAGGGACACAGTGAATAGTAGGTTAGACTATGGGCTATGAATACATAAGGTTACCGCTGGGTTTACCCTGGCCAGAGGGACACAGTGAATAGTAGGTTAGACTATGGGCTATGAATACATAAGGTTACCGCTGGGTTTACCCTGGCCAGAGGGACACAGTGAATAGTAGGTTAGACTATGGGCTATGAATACATAAGGTTACTGCTGGGTTTACCCTGGCCAGAGGGACACAGTGAATAGTAGGTTAGACTATGGGCTATGAATACATAAGGTTACTGCTGGGTTTACCCTGGCCAGAGGGACACAGTGAATAGTAGGTTAGACTATGGGCTATGAATACATAAGGTTACCGCTGGGTTTACCCTGGCCAGAGGGACACAGTGAATAGTAGGTTAGACTATGGGCTATGAATACATAAGGTTACTGCTGGGTTTACCCTGGCCAGAGGGACACAGTGAATAGTAGGTTAGACTATGGGCTATGAATACATAAGGTTACCGCTGGGTTTACCCTGGCCAGAGGGACACAGTGAATAGTAGGTTAGACTATGGGCTATGAATACATAAGGTTACTGCTGGGTTTACCCTGGCCAGAGGGACACAGTGAATAGTAGGTTAGACTATGGGCTATGAATACATAAGGTTACCGCTGGGTTTACCCTGGCCAGAGGGACACAGTGAATAGTAGGTTAGACTATGGGCTATGAATACATAAGGTTACCGCTGGGTTTACCCTGGCCAGAGGGACACAGTGAATAGTAGGTTAGACTATGGGCTATGAATACATAAGGTTACTGCTGGGTTTACCCTGGCCAGAGGGACACAGTGAATAGTAGGTTAGACTATGGGCTATGAATACATAAGGTTACCGCTGGGTTTACCCTGGCCAGAGGGACACAGTGAATAGTAGGTTAGACTATGGGCTATGAATACATAAGGTTACTGCTGGGTTTACCCTGGCCAGAGGGACACAGTGAATAGTAGGTTAGACTATGGGCTATGAATACATAAGGTTACTGCTGGGTTTACCCTGGCCAGAGGGACACAGTGAATAGTAGGTTAGACTATGGGCTATGAATACATAAGGTTACCGCTGGGTTTACCCTGGCCAGAGGGACACAGTGAATAGTAGGTTAGACTATGGGCTATGAATACATAAGGTTACTGCTGGGTTTACCCTGGCCAGAGGGACACAGTGAATAGTAGGTTAGACTATGGGCTATGAATACATAAGGTTACTGCTGGGTTTACCCTGGCCAGAGGGACACAGTGAATAGTAAGTTAGACTATGGGCTATGAATACATAAGGTTACTGCTGGGTTTACCCTGACCAGAGGGACACAGTGAATAGTAGGTTAGACTATGGGCTATGAATACATAAGGTTACCGCTGGGTTTACCCTGGCCAGAGGGACACAGTGAATAGTAGGTTAGACTATGGGCTATGAATACATAAGGTTACTGCTGGGTTTACCCTGGCCAGAGGGACACAGTGAATAGTAGGTTAGACTATGGGCTATGAATACATAAGGTTACTGCTGGGTTTACCCTGGCCAGAGGGACACAGTGAATAGTAGGTTAGACTATGGGCTATGAATACATAAGGTTACTGCTGGGTTTACCCTGGCCAGAGGGACACAGTGAATAGTAGGTTAGACTATGGGCTATGAATACATAAGGTTACTGCTGGGTTTACTCCTGGCCAGAGGGACACAGTGAATAGTAGGTTAGACTATGGGCTATGAATACATAAGGTTACTGCTGGGTTTACCCTGGCCAGAGGGACACAGTGAATAGTAGGTTAGACTATGGGCTATGAATACATAAGGTTACTGCTGGGTTTACCCTGGCCAGAGGGACACAGTGAATAGTAGGTTAGACTATGGGCTATGAATACATAAGGTTACTGCTGGGTTTACCTGGCCAGAGGGACACAGTGAATAGTAGGTTAGACTATGGGCTATGAATACATAAGGTTACTGCTGGGTTTACCCTGGCCAGAGGGACACAGTGAATAGTAGGTTAGACTATGGGCTATGAATACATAAGGTTACTGCTGGGTTTACCCTGGCCAGAGGGACACAGTGAATAGTAGTTAGTTAGACTATGGGCTACCCTGGCCAGAGGGACACAGTGAATAGTAGGTTACTGAATACATAAGGGGTTTACCCTGGCCAGAGGGACACAGTGAATAGTAGGTTAGACTATGGGCTATGAATACATAAGGTTACTGCTGGGTTTACCCTGGCCAGAGGGACACAGTGAATAGTAGGTTAGACTATGGGCTATGAATACATAAGGTTACTGCTGGGTTTACCCTGGCCAGAGGGACACAGTGAATAGTAGGTTAGACTATGGGCTATGAATACATAAGGTTACTGCTGGGTTTACCCTGGCCAGAGGGACACAGTGAATAGTAGGTTAGACTATGGGCTATGAATACATAAGGTTACTGCTGGGTTTACCCTGGCCAGAGGGACACAGTGAATAGTAGGTTAGACTATGGGCTATGAATACATAAGGTTACTGCTGGGTTTACTCCTGGCCAGAGGGACACAGTGAATAGTAGGTTAGACTATGGGCTATGAATACATAAGGTTACTGCTGGGTTTACCCTGGCCAGAGGGACACAGTGAATAGTAGGTTAGACTATGGGCTATGAATACATAAGGTTACTGCTGGGTTTACCCTGGCCAGAGGGACACAGTGAATAGTAGGTTAGACTATGGGCTATGAATACATAAGGTTACTGCTGGGTTTACCCTGGCCAGAGGGACACAGTGAATAGTAGGTTAGACTATGGGCACATGAATACATAAGGTTACTGCTGGGTTTACCCTGGCCAGAGGGACACAGTGAATAGTAGGTTAGACTATGGGCTATGAATACATAAGGTTACTGCTGGGTTTACCCTGGCCAGAGGGACACAGTGAATAGTAGGTTAGACTATGGGCTATGAATACATAAGGTTACTGCTGGGTTTACCCTGGCCAGAGGGACACAGTGAATAGTAGGTTAGACTATGGGCTATGAATACATAAGGTTACTGCTGGGTTTACCCTGGCCAGAGGGACACAGTGAATAGTAGGTTAGACTATGGGCTATGAATACATAAGGTTACTGCTGGGTTTACCCTGGCCAGAGGGACACAGTGAATAGTAGGTTAGACTATGGGCTATGAATACATAAGGTTACTGCTGGGTTTACCTATGAATACTGGCCAGAGGGACACAGTGAATAGTAGGTTAGACTATGGGCTATGAATACATAAGGTTACTGCTGGGTTTACCCTGGCCAGAGGGACACAGTGAATAGTAGGTTAGACTATGGGCTATGAATACATAAGGTTACTGCTGGGTTTACCCTGGCCAGAGGGACACAGTGAATAGTAGGTTAGACTATGGGCTATGAATACATAAGGTTACTGCTGGGTTTACCCTGGCCAGAGGGACACAGTGAATAGTAGGTTAGACTATGGGCTATGAATACATAAGGTTACTGCTGGGTTTACCCTGGCCAGAGGGACACAGTGAATAGTAGGTTAGACTATGGGCTATGAATACATAAGGTTACTGCTGGGTTTACCCTGGCCAGAGGGACACAGTGAATAGTAGGTTAGACTATGGGCTATGAATACATAAGGTTACTGCTGGGTTTACCCTGGCCAGAGGGACACAGTGAATAGTAGGTTAGACTATGGGCTATGAATACATAAGGTTACTGCTGGGTTTACCCTGGCCAGAGGGACACAGTGAATAGTAGGTTAGACTATGGGCTATGAATACATAAGGTTACTGCTGGGTTTACCCTGGCCAGAGGGACACAGTGAATAGTAGGTTAGACTATGGGCTATGAATACATAAGGTTACTGCTGGGTTTACCCTGGCCAGAGGGACACAGTGAATAGTAGGTTAGACTATGGGCTATGAATACATAAGGTTACTGCTGGGTTTACCCTGGCCAGAGGGACACAGTGAATAGTAGGTTAGACTATGGGCTATGAATACATAAGGTTACTGCTGGGTTTACCCTGGCCAGAGGGACACAGTGAATAGTAGGTTAGACTATGGGCTATGAATACATAAGGTTACTGCTGGGTTTTTCACTTGGCCAGAGGGACACAGTGAATAGTAGGTTAGACTATGGGCTATGAATACATAAGGTTACTGCTGGGTTTACCCTGGCCAGAGGGACACAGTGAATAGTAGGTTAGACTATGGGCTATGAATACATAAGGTTACTGCTGGGTTTACCCTGGCCAGAGGGACACAGTGAATAGTAGGTTAGACTATGGGCTATGAATACATAAGGTTACTGCTGGGTTTACTCCTGGCCAGAGGGACACAGTGAATAGTAGGTTAATATGGGCATGAATACAAAAGGTTACTGCTGGGTTTACCCTGGCCAGAGGGACACAGTGAATAGTAGGTTAGACTATGGGCAAAGTTATGAATACATAAGGTTACTGCTGGGTTTACCCTGGCCAGAGGGACACAGTGAATAGTAGGTTAGACTATGGGCTATGAATACATAAGGTTACTGCTGGGTTTACCCTGGCCAGAGGGACACAGTGAATAGTAGGTTAGACTATGGGCTATGAATACATAAGGTTACTGCTGGGTTTACCTGGCCAGAGGGACACAGTGAATAAGGTTAGACTATGGGCTATGTATACATAAGGTTACTGCTGGGTTTACCCTGGCCAGAGGGACACAGTGAATAGTAGGTTAGACTATGGGCTATGAATACATAAGGTTACTGCTGGGTTTACCTGGCCAGAGGACACAGTGAATGTAGGTTAGACTATGGGCTATGAATACATAAGGTTACTGCTGGGTTTACCCTGGCCAGAGGGACACAGTGAATAGTAGGTTAGACTATGGGCTATGAATACATAAGGTTACTGCATGGTTTACCCTGGCCAGAGGGACACAGTGAATAGTAGGTTAGACTATGGGCTATGAATACATAAGGTTACTGCTGGGTTTACCCTGGCCAGAGGGACACAGTGAATAGTAGGTTAGACTATGGGCTATGAATATTTAAAGGTTACTGCTGGGTTTACCCTGGCCAGAGGGACACAGTGAATAGTAGGTTAGACTATGGGCTATGAATACATAAGGTTACTGCTGGGTTTACCCTGGCCAGAGGGACACAGTGAATAGTAGGTTAGACTATGGGCTATGAATACATAAGGTTACTGCTGGGTTTACCCTGGCCAGAGGGACACAGTGAATAGTAGGTTAGACTATGGGCTATGAATACATAAGGTTACTGCTGGGTTTACCCTGGCCAGAGGGACACAGTGAATAGTAGGTTAGACTATGGGCTATGAATACATAAGGTTACTGCTGGGTTTACCTGGCCAGAGGACACAGTGAATAGTAGGTTAGACTATGGGCTATGAATACATAAGGTTACTGCTGGGTTTACCCTGGCCAGAGGGACACAGTGAATAGTAGGTTAGACTATGGGCTATGAATACATAAGGTTACTGCTGGGTTTACCCTGGCCAGAGGACACAGTGAATAGTAGGTTAGACTATGGGCTATGAATACATAAGGTTACTGCTGGGTTTATGCCAGAGGGACACAGTGAATAGTAGGTTAGACTATGGGCTATGAATACATAAGGTTACTGCTGGGTTTACCCTGGCCAGAGGGACACAGTGAATAGTAGGTTAGACTATGGGCTATGAATACATAAGGTTACTGCTGGGTTTACCCTGGCCAGAGGGACACAGTGAATAGTAGGTTAGACTATGGGCTATGAATACATAAGGTTACTGCTGGGTTTACCCTGGCCAGAGGGACACAGTGAATAGTAGGTTAGACTATGGGCTATGAATACATAAGGTTACTGCTGGGTTTACCCTGGCCAGAGGGACACAGTGAATAGTAGGTTAGACTATGGGCTATGAATACATAAGGTTACTGCTGGGTTACCCTGGCCAGAGGGACACAGTGAATAGTAAGTTAGACTATGGCCAGAGGGACACAGTGAATAGTAGGTTAGACTATGGGCTATGAATACATAAGGTTACTGCTGGGTTTACCCTGGCCAGAGGGACACAGTGAATAGTAGGTTAGACTATGGGCTATGAATACATAAGGTTACTGCTGGGTTTACCCTGGCCAGAGGGACACAGTGAATAGTAGGTTAGACTATGGGCTATGAATACATAAGGTTACTGCTGGGTTTACCCTGGCCAGAGGGACACAGTGAATAGTAGGTTAGACTATGGGCTATGAATACATAAGGTTACTGCTGAAGGTTTACCCTGGCCAGAGGGACACAGTGAATAGTAGGTTAGACTATGGGCTATGAATACATAAGGTTACTGCTGGGTTTACCCTGGCCAGAGGGACACAGTGAATAGTAGGTTAGACTATGGGCTATGAATACATAAGGTTACTGCTGGGTTTACCCTGGCCAGAGGGACACAGTGAATAGTAGGTTAGACTATGGGCTATGAATACATAAGGTTACTGCTGGGTTTACCCTGGCCAGAGGGACACAGTGAATAGTAGGTTAGACTATGGGCTATGAATACATAAGGTTACTGCTGGGTTTACCCTGGCCAGAGGGACACAGTGAATAGTAGGTTAGACTATGGGCTATGAATACATAAGGTTACTGCTGGGTTTACCCTGGCCAGAGGGACACAGTGAATAGTAGGTTAGACTATGGGCTATGAATACATAAGGTTACTGCTGGGTTTACCCTGGCCAGAGGGACACAGTGAATAGTAGGTTAGACTATGGGCTATGAATACATAAGGTTACTGCTGGGTTTACCCTGGCCAGAGGACACAGTGAATAGTAGGTTAGACTATGGGCTATGAATACATAAGGTTACTGTGGTTTACCCTGGCCAGAGGGACACAGTGAATAGTAGGTTAGACTATGGGCTATGAATACATAAGGTTACTGCTGGGTTTACCCTGGCCAGAGGGACACAGTGAATAGTAGGTTAGACTATGGGCTATGAATACATAAGGTTACTGCTGGGTTTACCCTGGCCAGAGGGACACAGTGAATAGTAGGTTAGACTATGGGCTATGAATACATAAGGTTACTGCTGGGTTTACCCTGGCCAGAGGGACACAGTGAATAGTAGGTTAGACTATGGGCTATGAATACATAAGGTTACTGCTGGGTTTACCCTGGCCAGAGGGACACAGTGAATAGTAGGTTAGACTATGGGCTATGAATACATAAGGTTACTGCTGGGTTTACCCTGGCCAGAGGACACAGTGAATAGTAGGTTAGACTATGGGCTATGAATACATAAGGTTACTGCTGGGTTTACCCTGGCCAGAGGACACAGTGAATAGTAGGTTAGACTATGGGCTATGAATACATAAGGTTACTGCTGGGTTTACCCTGGCCAGAGGGACACAGTGAATAGTAGGTTAGACTATGGGCTATGAATACATAAGGTTACTGCTGGGTTTACCCTGGCCAGAGGGACACAGTGAATAGTAGGTTAGACTATGGGCCAGAATACATAAGGTTACTGCTGGGTTTACCCTGGCCAGAGGGACACAGTGAATAGTAGGTTAGACTATGGGCTATGAATACATAAGGTTACTGCTGGGTTTACCCTGGCCAGAGGGACACAGTGAATAGTAGGTTAGACTATGGGCTATGAATACATAAGGTTACTGCTGGGTTTACCCTGGCCAGAGGGACACAGTGAATAGTAGGTTAGACTATGGGCTATGAATACATAAGGTTACTGCTGGGTTTACCCTGGCCAGAGGGACACAGTGAATAGTAGGTTAGACTATGGGCTATGAATACATAAGGTTACTGCTGGGTTTACCCTGGCCAGAGGGACACAGTGAATAGTAGGTTAGACTATGGGCTATGAATACATAAGGTTACTGCTGGGTTTACCTGGCCAGAGGGACACAGTGAATAGTAGGTTAGACTATGGGCTATGAATACATAAGGTTACTGCTGGGTTTACCCTGGCCAGAGGGACACAGTGAATAGTAGGTTAGACTATGGGCTATGAATACATAAGGTTACTGCTGGGTTTACCTGGCCAGAGGGACACAGTGAATAGTAGGTTAGACTATGGGCTATGAATACATAAGGTTACTGCTGGGTTTACCCTGGCCAGAGGGACACAGTGAATAGTAGGTTAGACTATGGGCTATGAATACATAAGGTTACTGCTGGGTTTACCCTGGCCAGAGGACACAGTGAATAGTAGGTTAGACTATGGGCTATGAATACATAAGGTTACTGCTGGGTTTACCCTGGCCAGAGGGACACAGTGAATAGTAGGTTAGACTATGGGCTATGAATACATAAGGTTACTGCTGGGTTTACCCTGGCCAGAGGGACACAGTGAATAGTAGGTTAGACTATGGGCTATGAATACATAAGGTTACTGCTGGGTTTACCCTGGCCAGAGGGACACAGTGAATAGTAGGTTAGACTATGGGCTATGAATACATAAGGTTACTGCTGGGTTTACCCTGGCCAGAGGGACACAGTGAATAGTAGGTTAGACTATGGGCTATGAATACATAAGGTTACTGCTGGGTTTACCCTGGCCAGAGGGACACAGTGAATAGTAGGTTAGACTATGGGCTATGAATACATAAGGTTACTGCTGGGTTTACCCTGGCCAGAGGGACACAGTGAATAGTAGGTTAGACTATGGGCTATGAATACATAAGGTTACTGCTGGGTTTACCCTGGCCAGAGGGACACAGTGAATAGTAGGTTAGACTATGGGCTATGAATACATAAGGTTACTGCTGGGTTTACCCTGGCCAGAGGGACACAGTGAATAGTAGGTTAGACTATGGGCTATGAATACATAAGGTTACTGCTGGGTTTACCCTGGCCAGAGGGACACAGTGAATAGTAGGTTAGACTATGGGCTATGAATACATAAGGTTACTGCTGGGTTTACCCTGGCCAGAGGGACACAGTGAATAGTAGGTTAGACTATGGGCTATGAATACATAAGGTTACTGCTGGGTTTACCCTGGCCAGAGGGACACAGTGAATAGTAGGTTAGACTATGGGCTATGAATACATAAGGTTACTGCTGGGTTTACCCTGGCCAGAGGGACACAGTGAATAGTAGGTTAGACTATGGGCTATGAATACATAAGGTTACTGCTGGGTTTACCCTGGCCAGAGGGACACAGTGAATAGTAGGTTAGACTATGGGCTATGAATACATAAGGTTACTGCTGGGTTTACCCTGGCCAGAGGGACACAGTGAATAGTAGGTTAGACTATGGGCTATGAATACATAAGGTTACTGCTGGGTTTACCCTGGCCAGAGGGACACAGTGAATAGTAGGTTAGACTATGGGCTATGAATACATAAGGTTACTGCTGGGTTTACCCTGGCCAGAGGGACACAGTGAATAGTAGGTTAGACTATGGGCTATGAATACATAAGGTTACTGCTGGGTTTACCCTGGCCAGAGGGACACAGTGAATAGTAGGTTAGACTATGGGCTATGAATACATAAGGTTACTGCTGGGTTTACCCTGGCCAGAGGGACACAGTGAATAGTAGGTTAGACTATGGGCTATGAATACATAAGGTTACTGCTGGGTTTACCCTGGCCAGAGGGACACAGTGAATAGTAGGTTAGACTATGGGCTATGAATACATAAGGTTACTGCTGGGTTTACCCTGGCCAGAGGGACACAGTGAATAGTAGGTTAGACTATGGGCTATGAATACATAAGGTTACTGCTGGGTTTACCCTGGCCAGAGGGACACAGTGAATAGTAGGTTAGACTATGGGCTATGAATACATAAGGTTACTGCTGGGTTTACCCTGGCCAGAGGGACACAGTGAATAGTAGGTTAGACTATGGGCTATGAATACATAAGGTTACTGCTGGGTTTACCCTGGCCAGAGGGACACAGTGAATAGTAGGTTAGACTATGGGCTATGAATACATAAGGTTACTGCTGGGTTTACCCTGGCCAGAGGGACACAGTGAATAGTAGGTTAGACTATGGGCTATGAATACATAAGGTTACTGCTGGGTTTACCCTGGCCAGAGGGACACAGTGAATAGTAGGTTAGACTATGGGCTATGAATACATAAGGTTACTGCTGGGTTTACCCTGGCCAGAGGGACACAGTGAATAGTAGGTTAGACTATGGGCTATGAATACATAAGGTTACTGCTGGGTTTACCCTGGCCAGAGGGACACAGTGAATAGTAGGTTAGACTATGCCGCTGCTGTTGCTGTTTGTTTCCTTGCAATACAGCACGGCAGATCACTAGTGTTTAGGCTGCTACATTTATGGAAGAGTTTTCACTTGTGTCTGTCTGGAGTGGTGTGATCACAATCACTAAATAAAGGTTTGAGGAAAGTGGAGAGCACACACCTTAAGATTAATGCATTGTTCCATGAACCTGATTGGTCAAGAGCCTGCAGCAGCACTCCAATGTGAAGGACAGAGAAATGGTGCTCGAGTTCAAAACTCCTAAGGCAAATCAGCATAAAAAAAACGAACTTCGCCCCTTTAACGCTTTGCGTCAATATATTTATTAAACTAAATCAAAAGTTGATTGAAAAGTGCTGTGGCAATGCATCCTCACCACAGGTTTTCCCCTGGAATGAGTAGGTGGAGCAGGCACTTTGCTCTTGGCGGTATAAAGGCTCTGCGGTGACAGACTTGACTCTCTCAATCACGTGAGACACTTGACAGAAGTACCGATCGTAACAACAATTCTAGTAACAAACAGTTGTTTTTTTCTCTCACAGACAGTAACAAAGTTTCGGTATACCGTGCAACACTAGGGCCAACTGCAGTGAACAAAGCCTACATGCACTCCCAGTCAGTATTCCCCTGGCCCGGAGGAAAGTGTCTGAGTGTGTTGCTGTGTACACCACTCTGCCGTGTCTGAGAAGAGAAAAACAAGTCAAACAACCTCCAGTTGGAGAGAGTGTTCTTCCTGCAGCTTCTCCATGCTCTCCTGGTGCTCCAGACAGCTCTTCTCCATGCTCTCCTAAACACAGAGAGGAACACCACACCACACATCAGCATACATGTATTTTTAGAATTCTTTAAAAAGGCTAAACTACTACACATATTTAAAGTCATTAATCACAGTAAATGCTAGAAAACAAAACAAATCTGAGCATAAATAAGTAAGAAGCACTACTGACACCTTGTGGTCAGTGTTCCCGTGACGCCCCGCGGTCAGTGTTCTTACCGTGACGCCCCGCGGTCAGTGTTACCGTGACGCCCCGTGGTCAGTGTTCCCGTGACGCCCCGTGGTCAGTGTTCCCGTGACGCCCCGTGGTCAGTGTTACCGAGACGCCCCGCGGTCAGTGTTCCCGCGACGCCCCGTGGTCAGTGTTACCGTGACGCCCCCGTGGGCAGTGTTACCGTGACGCCCCCGTGGGCAGTGTTACCGTGACGCCCCCGTGGGCAGTGTTACCGTGACAGGCATTACTCCGGGCAGTGAAGAGCGCCTCTAACTGCCAGTATTGATCACTCATTAACCTCATCTCCAACAGCATTTCTGTATGTTCATGTACAAGCTTTAAAGTGTATAGTGGTACAACACAGCATAACTACACTACATATTCCAGTAAGTACTGGAATATTCTAGTGAATAAATCCGGCGCCGACTGAGATGGCCGCCTCGCTTCGCGTTCCTAGGAAACTATGCAGTTTTTTGTTTTTTTACGTGTTATTTCTTACATTAGTACCCCAGGTCATCTTAGGTTTCATTACATACAGTCGAGAAGAACTACTGAATATAAGATCAGCGCCAACTCACCATCAGTACGACCAAGAATATGTTTTCCCGCGACGCGGATCCGGTGTTCTGCCTTACAAACAGGACAACGGAATGGATCGCATGCAGCGACCCAAGGAAACGACTCCGAAAGAGAGGGAAACGAGGCGGTGTTCTGGTCAGACTCCGAAAAAGGGCACATCGCGCACCACTCCCCAGCATTCTTCTTGCCAATGTCCAGTCTCTTGACAACAAGGTTGACGAAATCCGAGCAAGGGTAGCATTCCAGAGGGACATCAGAGACTGCAACGTTCTCTGCTTCACAGAAACATGGCTTACTGGGAAGACGCTATCCGAGGCGGTGCAGCCAACGGGTTTCTCCACGCATCGCGCCGACAGAAACAAACATCATCTTTCTGGTAAGAAGAGTGGCGGGGGCGTATGCCTCATGACTAACGAGACATGGTGTGATGAAGGAAACATACAGGAACTCAAATCCTTCTGTTCACCTGATTTAGAATTCCTCACAATCAAATGTAGACCGCATTATCTTCCAAGAGAATTCTCCTCGATTATAATCACAGCCGTATATATCCCCCAAGCAGACACATCGATGGCTCTGAACGAACTTTATTTAACTCTTTGCAAACTGGAAACCATTTATCCGGAGGCTGCATTCATTGTAGCTGGGGATTTTAACAAAGCTAATCTGAAAACAAGACTCCTAAATTTTACCAGCATATCGATTGCGCAACCAGGGGTGGTAAAACCTTGGATCATTGTTACTCTAACTTCCGCGACGCATATAAGGCCCTGCCCCGCCCCCTTTCGGAAAAGCTGACCACGACTCCATTTTGCTGATCCCTGCCTACAGGCAGAAACTAAAACAAGAGGCTCCCACGCTGAGGTCTGTCCAACGCTGGTCAGACCAAGCTGACTCCACACTCCAAGACTGCTTCCATCACGTGGACTGGGACATGTTTCGTATTGCGTCAGATGGAAATATTGACGAATACGCTGATTCGGTGTGCGAGTTCATTAGAACGTGCGTCGAAGATGTCGTTCCCATAGCAACGATAAAAACATTCCCAAACCAGAAACCGTGGATTGATGGCAGCATTCGCGTGAAACTGAAAGCGCGAACCACTGCTTTTAATCAGGGCAAGGTGTCTGGTAATATGTCCGAATATAAACAATGCAGCTATTCCCTCCGCAAGGCTATTAAACAAGCTAAGCGTCAGTACAGAGACAAAGTGGAATCTCAATTCAATGGCTCAGACACAAGAGGCATGTGGCAGGGTCTACAGTCAATCACGGACTACAAGAAGAAACCCAGCCCAGTCACGGACCAGGATGTCTTGCTCCCAGGCAGACTAAATAACTTTTGCCCGCTTTGAGGACAATACATTGCCACTGACACGGCCTGCAACGAAAACATGCGGTCTCTCCTTCACTGCAGCCGAGGTGAGTAAGACATTTAAACGTGTTAACCCTCGCAAGGCTGCAGGCCCAGACGGCATCCCCAGCCGCGCCCTCAGAGCATGCGCAGACCAGCTGGCCGGTGTGTTTACGGACATATTCAATCAATCCCTATACCAGTCTGCTGTTCCCACATGCTTCAAGAGGGCCACCATTGTTCCTGTTCCCAAGAAAGCTAAGGTAACTGAGCTAAACGACTACCGCCCCGTAGCACTCACTTCCGTCATCATGAAGTGCTTTGAGAGACTAGTCAAGGACCATATCACCTCCACCCTACCTGACACCCTAGACCCACTCCAATTTGCTTACCGCCCAAATAGGTCCACAGACGATGCAATCTCAACCACACTGCACACTGCCCTAACCCACCTGGACAAGAGGAATACCTATGTGAGAATGCTGTTCATCGACTACAGCTCGGCATTCAACACCATAGTACCCTCCAAGCTCGTCATCAAGCTCGAGACCCTGGGTCTCGACCCCGCCCTGTGCAACTGGGTTCTGGACTTCCTGACGGGCCGCCCCCAGGTGGTGAGGGTAGGCAACAACATCTCCTCCCCGCTGATCCTCAACACGGGGCCCCACAAGGGTGCGTTCTGAGCCCTCTCCTGTACTCCCTGTTCACCCACGACTGCGTGGCCATGCACGCCTCCAACTCAATCATCAAGTTTGCGGACGACACAACAGTGGTAGGCTTGATTACCAACAACGACGAGACGGCCTACAGGGAGGAGGTGAGGGCCCTCGGAGTGTGGTGTCAGGAAAATAACCTCACACTCAACGTCAACAAAACTAAGGAGATGATTGTGGACTTCAGGAAACAGCAGAGGGAACACCCCCTATCCACATCGATGGATCAGTAGTGGAGAGGGTAGCAAGTTTTAAGTTCCTCGGCATACACATCACAGACAAACTGAATTGGTCCACTCACACTGACAGCGTCGTGAAGAAGGCGCAGCAGCGCCTCTTCAATCTCAGGAGGCTGAAGAAATTTGGCTTGTCACCAAAAGCACTCACAAACTTCTACAGATGCACAATCGAGAGCATCCTGGCGGGCTGTATCACCGCCTGGTACGGCAACTGCTCCGCCCTCAACCGTAAGGCTCTCCAGAGGGTAGTGAGGTCTGCACAACGCATCACCGGGGCAAACTACCTGCCCTCCAGGACACCTACACCACCCGATGTTACAGGAAGGCCATAAAGATCATCAAGGACATCAACCACCGAACCACTGCCTGTTCACCCCGCTATCATCCAGAAGGCGAGGTCAGTACAGGTGCATCAAAGCTGGGACCGAGAGACTGAAAAACAGCTTCTATCTCAAGGCCATCAGACTGTTAAACAGCAATCACTAACATTGAGTGGCTGCTGCCAACACACTGTCATTGACACTGACCCAACTCCAGCCACTTTAATAATGGGAATTGATGGGAAATGATGTAAATATATCACTAGCCACTTTAAACAATGCTACCTTATATAATGTTACTTACCCTACATTATTCATCTCATATGCATATGTATATACTGTACTCTAGATCATCGACTGCATTCTTATGTCACTAGCCACTTTAACTATGCCACTTTGTTTACTTTGTCTACATACTCATCTCATATGTATATACTGTACTCGATACCATCTACTGTATGCTGCTCTGTACCATCACTCATTCATATATCCTTATGTACATATTCCTTATCCCCTTACACTGTGTATAAGACAGTAGTTTTGGAATTGTTAGTTAGATTACTTGTTGGTTATCACTGCATTGTCGGAACTAGAAGCACAAGCATTTCGCTACACTCGCATTAACATCTGCTAACCATGTGTATGTGACAAATAAAATGTGATTTGATTTGATTTGAAGTGAAGTTGGTCGTGTACCTCAGCATCTTTGAGTCTGCGTTCGAACCAGCCCTTAGTGTCCTCCATGGATTGGACCTGGGCCTGCAGCTCCTCCACACACTGCTGCAGGCCCTCCAGCTCCTTATTGCGAGCCTAGAGGTCAAAGGTCACATTAATACACAAGCAGAGCACCTCATGTTCTCTCCCTTCTCGTTGGCTATGTGCCCCCCCCCTTCACCTTCTCGTCTCGGAGCTGTGAGCGGATCCCCTCCTCTGTGCGGTTCTTGTCCTCATGGAGTCCCCTCAGCTCCTTCTCGTAGCGTGCTCGCACCCCCAGCACCTCCTTCTCATGCTGCAGACGCACGTCGCTCAGCTCCTCCTTGTGCCGGGACTTCTCTGTGATTATCTCCATGGCCAGTTCATCCAGCATGGCCTTCCGCTTGTCAGCTGTCTGCAGGGGGAGGGTGACGGAGACGGGAGGATAACTCATTTATGGTGATGATAGATGAACAATAACATTCACACTCATCCAGCACTGATTCACTGTTTCTTAAACAAACCATGAGTCTTTGAATCATAATCCTGAATTCATGTCAATTTGATCAAAGATAACTCTGTGATAAGTCCAAGACTGGCACATATGCTAATTGAAGCTGTGCTGTCCATTTATGGCCTGTGACCCTGTGGGCAGAAGAAGTGGAGCTTGAGAGAGGTCAGATCAGCACTCCCACCTTCACTGGCATACAGTAATGACAATTACTACAGTGCGATGTGTGTATGCCTCCTGTACGCATCTCTGTTCACTGTGTGTGTGTGGGTCACAGATAGCCCACCTTTTTAGCCTCCTCCAGCTCTTGCTGTAATCGGTCTTTCCATTGGTCCAATACAGTCAGCTGTTCCAACAGTCTGCTGTTGGCACGGTTCCCCTCCTACGGAGAAAAAAAAAGACAGCTAAAGAGAGGATAAAAATACATTTGCAACTCCATCTTTTTCCTCCTTGACCTACAATAGAAGGCCTTTATCAAAGTACTAACCACTGTAAAAGTGAGGTGTATTTCAGTGGTTCTCGGAGTATGCATGCATTAGGACAATGTGAGGGTCACACAAACCTGTAGCTGAGACTTAAGGTCATCTCTCTGTGCCAGGAAGCTCTCCTGCTCTGTCCGTCTCTGCTGCAGCTCAACGTTCAGAGCCGTGTTTTGGTCACGCAAAAGGTTCATCTCCTGAGTCTTCACTGTCTGAATCTAATGACACACAACACCCACTAGTTATTTCTAGACTTTGTTTAATGAAACAAAGTGGATCAAATGTGTCAGAAGTGGAGAAAGTGAGACATGAAAAGCAGATGAGCAGAAGTTGAACATCTTTGGATTAAAGCTTTGTAGGAAAAACAACAAACCGTTAGTATTATGTGTAAATAGCAGCAATTCATGTCTGAACTATTGAAATAATCACCATCCGTCAGTATGGTGAAAAATGTCTTTACCTCCCTGACTTTATTCACAACAGCTCGACTTGTCATAATGGTGATGCATCATGGGTAATGGCTGGTGAGTGGTGACAGTGGTAGAGTGAATAGTGATGAGGTTCCGTGGGGGGGGTCCTGGCAGGGCAGGGGTCAGAATACTATACCTGTTCCAGAGCGACTAGGTTAGTCCTGAGAGCATCGTTCTCAGTCAGGATATTCTCCACCTGCTCCTGACTCACAGCACTCTGACACGCTATCTGCATCACAGCACCACACACGGGGTAAACACAAGGGGGGAGGACAGCCATGGAGGGAAGAGAGGAGAGACGGAGGAAAAAGACAACGAGGTGCCGATTGGCAGCACAACAATATGGATTGAAAGAGAAGGGGGAAAGACGAGTTAGATTAATAGGATGGATCATCAACGGGGGTCGGCTGAAATGACCAGAAGAGGATCAGTAAGGTACGGACAACAGAATGAAAAACAAGAAGGATAAATGAGGTAAAGAAACAACGAAAGAATGGTGACAGAAGCCAGATCAGAAACAGAACGTCTGCATGACTTGCCAAAATGACTTGAAATAAAAAATATGTCCATATTGTAAAGAGAAAACAAAAAGAGAAGACAACAGCAGACCCAAAATCCTTATCTTATTGTTGTCTGTTCAAAGCGGAGTTTGAGTTCATTAAGTCGTGTGACATCACAGAGGACATAAGTGCCAAGTTATGACAAGTCCTAAGTTTTCATAACTGTGACCTTAATTGCATACCGTCTGTAAGCTGTTAGTGTCTTTAACGACCGTTCCACAGGTGCATGTTCATTAATTGTTAATGGTTCATTGAACAAATATGGGAAACAGTGTTTAAACCCTTTACAATGAAGATCTGTGAAGTTATTTGGATTTTTACGAATTATCTTTGAAAGACAGGGTCCTGTTTCTTTTTTTGCTGAGTTTAATACAACTAAAAGTTGAGAGAAAATGTGAATAAGGTTTGCATGTCAGATGCCTTAATTGTTTTGAAACAAATATTTCCATATTACAGGAGCTGTGATGAACTCAGTTTATACAAATGAAAAAGCTCTACATTATACGACTTACAGTATGGGTATCATACTCTACTTCCATTATACTACCTACAGTATGGGTATCATACTCTACTTCCATTATACTACCTACAGTATGGGTATCATACTCTACTTCCATTATACGACTTACAGTATGGGTATCATACTCTACTTCCATTATACTACCTACAGTATGGGTATCATACTCTACTTCCATTATACTACCAACAGTATGGGTATCATACTCTACTTCCATTATACGACTTACAGTATGGGTATCATACTCTACTTCCATTATACGACTTACAGTATGGGTATCATACTCTACTTCCATTATACTACCTACAGTATGGGTATCATACTCTACTTCCATTATACGACTTACAGTATGGGTATCATACTCTACTTCCATTATACTACCTACAGTATGGGTATCATACTCTACTTCCATTATACTACCTACAGTATGGGTATCATACTCTACTTCCATTATACTACCTACAGTATGGGTATCATACTCTACTTCCATTATACTACCTACAGTATGGGTATCATACTCTACTTCCATTATACTACCAACAGTATGGGTATCATACTCTACTTCCATTATACTACCTACAGTATGGGTATCATACTTCTCACAGTTCTGCGACTTTAACTACCACGCCTACCTTTGACTCATTCCTCTCTGCCTCCTTCTTTCCACTCCTCTCCTCTTTTGACCTCACCCTCTCACCTTCCCCCCTACTCACAAGGCAGGAAATATGGGTTCGACCTCATCTTTACTAGATGCTGTTCTTCCACTAACCTGGGTTGCAACTCCCCTCCAAGTCTCCGACCACTACCTTGTATCCTTTTCCCTCTCGCTCTCATCCAACACTTCCCACACTGCCCCTACTCGGATGGTCAGATGTTCGCCGTCCCAACCTGAGTTTTCGCTCTCTCTTATTTTACTCTCTCCTCTTCCATCCTATCATCTCTTCCCTCTGCTCAAACCTTCTCCAACCTATCTCCTGATTCTGCCTCCTCAACCCTCCTCTCCTCCCTTTCTGCATCCTTTGACTCTCTATGTCCCCTATCCTCCAGGCATGCTCGGTCCTCCCCTCCCGCTCCGTGGCTCGTAAGAACGACTCATTGCGAGCTCACAGAACAGGGCTCCGGGCAGCCTGAGCGGAAATGGAGAAACTCGCCTCCCTGCGGACCTGACATCCTTTCACTCCCTCCTCTCTACATTTTCCTCTTCTCTCTGCTGCTAAAGCCACTTTCTACCACTCTAAATTCCAAGCATCTGATTTTCTAACCCTAGGAAGCTCTTTGCAACCTTCTCCTCCCTCCTGAATCCTCCTCCCCCTCCCCCCTCCTCCCTCTCTGCAGATGACTTCTCAGTATCAACCATTTTGAAAAGAAGGTCGACAGACATCCGATCCTCGTTTGCTAAGTCAAACGACACCGCTGGTTCTGCTCACACTGCCCTACCCTGTGCTCTGACCTCTTTCTCCCCTCTGTTCTCCAGATGAAATCTGAGCGTCTTAGACTGACGGCCGCCCTACAACCTGCCCGCTTGACCCTATCCCTCCTCTCTTCTCCAGACCATTGTTTTTCCGGAGACCTCCTCCTTACCTCACCTCGCTCATCAACTCATCCCTGACCGCTGGCTACGTCCCTTCCGTCTTCAAGAGAGCGAGAGTTGCACCCCTTCTGAAAAAACCTACACTCGATCCCTCCGATGTCAACAACTACAGACCAGTATCCCTTCTTTCTTTTCTCTCCAAAACTCTTGAACGTGCCTGTCCTTGGCCAGCTCTCCCGCTATCTCTCTCAGAATGACCTTCTTGATCCAAATCAGTCAGGTTTCAAGACTAGTCATTCAACTGAGACTGCTCTTCTCTGTATCACGGAGGCGCTCCGCACTGCTAAAGCTAACTCTCTCTCCTCTGCTCTCATCCTTCTAGACCTATCGGCTGCCTTCGATACTGTGAACCATCAGATCCTCCTCTCCACCCTCTCCGAGTTGGGCATCTCCTAATGCGCGGCCCACGCTGTTGCGTCCTACCTGACAGGTCGCTCCTACCAGGTGGCGTGGCGAGAATCCGTCTCCACACCACGTGCTCTCACCACTGGTGTCCCCCAGGGCTCTGTTCTAGGCCCTCTCCTATTCTCGCTATACACCAAGTCACTTGGCTCTGTCATAACCTCACATGGTCTCTCCTATCATTGCTATGCAGACGACACACAATTAATCTTCTCCTTTCCCCCTTCTGATGACCAGGTGGCGAATCGCATCTCTGCATGTCTGGCAGACATATCCGTGTGGATGACGGATCACCACCTCAAGCTGAACCTCGGCAAGACGGAGCTGCTCTTCCTCCCGGGAAGGACTGCCCGTTCCATGATCTCGCCATCACGGTTGACAACTCCATTGTGTCCTCCTCCCAGAGCGCTAAGAACCTTGGCGTGATCCTGGACAACACCCTGTCGTTCTCAACTAACATCAAGGCGGTGGCCCGTTCCTGTAGGTTCATGCTCTACAACATCCGCAGTGTACGACCCTGCCTCACACAGGAAGCGGCGCAGGTCCTAATCCAGGCACTTGTCATCTCCCGTCTGGATTACTGCAACTCGCTGTTGGCTGGGCTCCCTGCCTGTGCCATTAAACCCTACAACTCATCCAGAACGCCGCAGCCTGTCTGGTGTTCAACCTTCCCAAGTTCTCTCCACGTCACCCTAATGCTCCTCCGCTCCCTCCACTGGCTTCCAGTTGAAGCTCGCATCCGCTACAAGACCATGGTGCTTGCCTACGGAGCTGTGAGTGGGGAACGGCACCTCAGTACCTCAGGCTCTGATCAGGCCCTACACCCAAACAAGGGCACTGACTAATGTTCATCCACCTCTGGCCTGCTCGCCTCCCTACCACTGAGGAAGTACAGTTCCCGCTCAGCCCAGTCAAAACTGTTCGCTGCTCTGGCCCCCAATGGTGGAACAAACTCCCTCATTGTTTTACGCCAGGACAGCGGAGTCAATCACCACCTTCCGGAGACACCTGAAACCCCACCTCTTTAAGGAATACCTAGGATAGGATAAAGTAATCCCTCTCACCCCCTCCCCTGAAAAGATTTAGATGCACTACTGTTCCACTGGAGGTCATAAGGTGAATGCACCAATTTGTAAGTCGCTCTGGATAAGAGCGTCTGCTAAATGACTTAAATGTAAATGTAAATGTAAATACTCTACTTCCATTTTTACCTATCTCAGTATGGGTATCATACTCTACTTCCATTATACTACCTACAGTATGGGTATCATACTCTACTTCCATTATACTACCTACAGTATGGGTATCATACTCTACTTCCATTATACCTGGCCTACAGTATGGGTATCATACTCTACTTCCATTATACTACCTACAGTATGGGTATCATACTCTACTTCCATTATACTACCTACAGTATGGGTATCATACTCTACTTCCATTATACTACCTACAGTATGGGTATCATACTCTACTTCCATTATACTACCTAAAGTATAATATCATTGTTTTACTCTACTTCCATTATACGACCTAAAGTATGGGTATCATACTAGAACTACTTCCATTATACGACTAATTCCTAAAGTGGACACATACTCTACTTCCATTATACGACCTAAAGTATGTATCATACTCTACTTCCATTATAGACAACTAAAGTATGGTTATCATACTCTACTTCCATTATACTACCTACAGTATGGGTATCATACTCTACTTCCATTATACTACCTACAGTATGTATCATATCTCTCTACTTCCATTTTACCGGCCTACAGTGGTGGGTATCATACTCTGTTTTACCATTATACTACCTACAGTATGGGTATCATACTCTACTTCCATTATACTACCTATCTCAGTATGGGTAGAACTCTAATGCTCCATTATTTTACCTACAGTAGTGGGTATCATACTCTACTTCCATTATACTACCTAAAGTATGGGTATCATACTCTACTTCCATTATACGACCTAAAGTATGGGTATCATACTCTACTTCCATTATACGACCTAAAGTATGGGACACATACTCTACTTCCATTATACGACCTAAAGTATGGGTATCATACTCTACTTCCATTATACGACCTAAAGTATGGGTATCATACTCTACTTCCATTATACTACCTACAGTATGGGTATCATACTCTACTTCCATTATACGACCTAAAGTATGGGTATCATACTCTACTTCCATTATACTACCTGCAGTACAGTAACTAAGTATTTTGTCCCTTTCTGATTTTCACTATGTTTGCATATTTTTTATACTGAATGTCAGATGTTCAACCAAAATCTAATATTAGATAAAGGGAACCTGAGTTTACAAATGACAACAAAAATATATATTTTTATTTAATTAACATTGTTTTAAAGTTATGCAACTCCCAATTCCCCATTGTTTTACCTGATCTCTGTGGGGAATAACCGTTTACCTGATCTCTGAGTGGTGTAGAAGTAGGCTATGATTCAATGATAAATTAACAGGCACCGCATCGATATGCAACGCAGGACAAGCTAGATAAACTAGTAATATCATCAACCATGTGTAGTTAACTAGTGATTATGTTAAGATTGATTGTTTTTTATAAGATACGTTTAATGCTAGCTATCACCTTACCTTGGCTCCTTGCTGGTCTCGTATGACAGGTAGTCACAGCCTGCCAAGCAGTCTCCTAGAACTGGAGTACAATGTTTTACCGCCATGATTGGTGTCCAAAAATGCAGTTTACCTGATTCTGAGTTATGAAAACTTGAAATCGGCCCTGAATTAAATCGGCCATTGCGATTGAGTGGTTAGAACCTCTAGTTTCAAGTCCTGATTAGGTCTGGACTTTGACTCTGCCATTCCAAACCTTCAAATATTTAGATATTTTCAAGCCATTTTCATGTAGGCTTTTCACACAGGGGCATTGGGTGTTGCATAACTTTGTTTATGAAATAATTATGTAATTGTTGTGTTATTTGTTCACTCAGGTTCCTTTTTATTTAATATTAGGTTTGAATTGAAGATCTGTTTTACCATTCAGTATAGAAAAAAAAATGCAAAACTTGAGAAACTTAGAAAGGGGGCAAATCCTTTTGTTACAGCACAAAAACTATGTAGAGCAAATTACGGTTAAAAGGTTTGAGTTTTACCTGATCTCTGAGTGGTGTAGAACTGACTAATGCTCATTGTTTTACCTGATCTCTGAGTGGTGTAGAACTGACTAATGCTCATTGTTTTACCTGATCTCTGAGTGGTGTAGAACTGACTAATGCTCATTGTTTTACCTGATCTCTGAGTGGTGTAGAACTGACTAATGCTCATTGTTTTACCTGATCTCTGAGTGGTGTAGAACTGACTAATGCTCATTGTTTTACCTGATCTCTGAGTGGCGTAGAACTGACTAATGCTCATTGTTTTACCTGATCTCTGAGTGGTGTAGAACTGACTGATGCTCATTGTTTTACCTGATCTCTGAGTGGTGTAGAACTGACTAATGCTCATTGTTTTACCTGATCTCTGAGTGGTGTAGAACTGACTGATGCTCATTGTTTTACCTGATCTCTGAATGGTGTAGAACTGACTAATGCTCATTGTTTTACCTGATCTCTGAGTGTGTGTAGAACTAAGTCATGCTCATTGTTTTACCTGATCTCTGAGTGTGTGTAGAACTAACTCGTGCTCATTGTTTTACCTGATCTCTGAGTGGTGTAGAACTGACTAATGCTCATTGTTTTACCTGATCTCTGAGTGTGTGTAGAACTACCTCATGCTCATTGTTTTACCTGATCTCTGAGTGTGTGTAGAACTACCTAATGCTCATTGTTTTACCTGATCTCTGAGTGGTGTAGAACTGACTAATGCTCATTGTTTTACCTGATCTCTGAGTGGTGTAGAACCGACTAATGCTCATTGTTTTACCTGATCTCTGAGTGGTGTAGAACTAAGTCATGCTCATTGTTTTACCTGATCTCTGAGTGACTAATGCTCATTGTTTTACCTGTGAGTAGAACTGACTAATGCTCATTGTTTTACCTGATCTCTGAGTGGTGTAGAACTGACTAATGCTCATTGTTTTACCTGATCTCTGAGTGGTGTAGAACTGACTAATGCTCATTGTTTTACCTGATCTCTGAGTGGTGTAGAACTGACTAATGCTCATTGTTTTACCTGATCTCTGAGTGGTGTAGAAACCAACTAATGCTCATTGTTTTACCTGATCTCTGTAGAACTGACTAATGCTCATTGTTTTACCTGATCTCTGAGTGGTGTAGAACCAACTAATGCTCATTGTTTTACCTGATCTCTGAGTGTGTGTAGAACCAACTAATGCTCATTGTTTTACCTGATCTCTGAGTGGTGTAGAACCAACTAATGCTCATTGTTTTACCTGATCTCTGAGTGGCGTAGAACTGACTAATGCTCATTGTTTTACCTGATCTCTGAGTGGCGTAGAACTGACTAATGCTCATTGTTTTACCTGATCTCTGAGTGGTGTAGAACTGACTAATGCTCATTGTTTTACCTGATCTCTGAGTGGTGTAGAACTGACTAATGCTCATTGTTTTACCTGATCTCTGAGTGGTGTAGAACTGACTAATGCTCATTGTTTTACCTGATCTCTGAGTGTGTGTAGAACCAACTAATGCTCATTGTTTTACCTGATCTCTGAGTGGCGTAGAACTGACTAATGCTCATTGTTTTACCTGATCTCTGAGTGGTGTAGAACTAACTAATGCTCATTGTTTTACCTGATCTGTGAGTGGTGTAGAACTGACTAATGCTCATTGTTTTACCTGATCTCTGAGTGTGTGTAGAACTAAGTCATGCTCATTGTTTTACCTGATCTCTGAGTGTGTGTAGAACTAACTCGTGCTCATTGATTTACCTGATCTCTGAGTGGTGTAGAACCAACTAATGCTCATTGTTTTACCTGATCTCTGAGTGTGTGTAGAACTAAGTCATGCTCATTGTTTTACCTGATCTCTGAGTGTGTGTAGAACTAACTCGTGCTCATTGTTTTACCTGATCTCTGTGTGTGTGTAGAACTAAGTCATGCTCATTGTTTTACCTGATCTCTGAGTGTGTGTAGAACTAAGTCATGCTCATTGTTTTACCTGATCTCTGAGTGGTGTAGAACTGACTAATGCTCATTGTTTTACCTGATCTCTGAGTGTGTGTAGAACTACCTCATGCTCATTGTTTTACCTGATCTCTGAGTGTGTGTAGAACTAACTCGTGCTCATTGTTTTACCTGATCTCTGTGTGTGTGTAGAACTAAGTCATGCTCATTGTTTTACCTGATCTCTGAGTGTGTGTAGAACTAACTCGTGCTCATTGTTTTACCTGATCTCTGAGTGTGTGTAGAACTAACTCATGCTCCTTCTGTCGGCTCTGTAGCTGCTCCTTCATCTCTCCAACACTCTAAAAAAACACAGGCAGCAAGAGTCAGCTTCAGCTTCCTACTAGATTCTGTCAGGCTGTCAATCATTTTAGGATATGGGTCTAGTGCATACCTACTACAACCCAGCTAGAAATCTGTTGTGAAGTTAATAAGGAGTATGTATTGTCATAATACAACAATATGAGTACTTCAGGTGCAGTACCAATCATAAACAATATATTGAGATTGATCTCATAACAGGACAGGCAATATCGGGATGTGTGACCTGGTTGGCTGACAGCAGATCTCCCTGTAACTTCTGGATGCGGATGTTCAATGACTTTAGCTCCTCCTCCTTCCTCTGTTGAATCTCATCGATTTTGGTCCTGGTGCAGAAATAATGTATTTTAATCAAATGGCATCTGGCTTTTTTCTTTTGTTACATAAAAAAATAAAAATAAAAAAAACTCTTCCTTCAGAAGCTTGGTGAAAGTGAAAAACAAATTGAATCTTTATGCATGCCCTTACCTGCTGTCATTATAAAGGGCTTCTTTTTCAGCTTGCGAACGCAGAAAGCTATAAAACAAATCATAAAAAGCCAGTGAGAAAACTGCTCCACCATGAAACCTCCCAGTAGAGGAGATATAAGAGACTCCGAGCGTGAGGCCAGGGCTCTGGAGGCCAGGGCTCTGGAGGCCAGGCAGGGCTCTGGAGGCCAGGGCTCTGGAGGCCAGGGCTCTGGAGGCCAGGGCTCTGGAGGCCAGGAGGGCTCTGGAGGCCAGGGCTCTGGAGGCCAGGGCTCTGCCGGTGTGAAAAGAGCCCTTGAGGGGAGATTTGGGCAGACGTCTTTGCAGATACAGCAGATGATAGTGACTGATGGCAAAACAAGTTGAGGTTCAGTCTCATTACTCCCGACAGCTGACTGTCCACGGAGCCGGTGCCTAGTGTCACATTGCTATACTGAGCCTGAGACGGCTGCCCAATGATGACAGAGAAACAGCACTATAACAGGACAAGGCCCAGGTGCTTATCATTACTGTCATACTCTGATGTAGTTCATCACAGCTGAGCCAAGAAACTCAAATACATTCATCTACATTGGCAAGGAAATACAATCGATCTATTATGAAATTGTCTTTTAATGCTTTTTAAGTTTTACTTTGTGTAGAACCAAAGAAATGCCTTCATAACACTTGCAAGGTAAATAGAATCTTACCGGTCTTGTTTTTTCTTCAATTTATCAGAGAGCTAGAAAGCAACACATGGATCAAATCACTTTTCCATTACATGTAGGGGCCTAGATGCTAATATACACTAGAGCCTGATCTATACAACAGAGAACACATCTGATCTTATAGTTAGTTACCTTTGCTATTTCTTCTTGAAGTTGTGTGATGTCTGCCTGTTTGGATGACTGGAGGAGAGAAATTAAATATCTAAGTACTTAGATGAAGAGACATAGAAATAGCCAACAAATTGTTGTCTGTCCTTAATTGTGCCTTAGGGAAAGTCTGTCCACGGCATATCATATTTACATAAACCCACATACAGTCAATTAGCCTAATAAATGGAGGAGGCAGGTAGTGACCATATTTTTTTATGTACTCTCAGATACAGAGCTGCATATCTTACTGCTTCACTTTGAGGCACGAGGGCAAGTAACATAAAAACTGAATAAAAAACTAAATAACAAAACCTATAAAAGTTTCTTAGCATAGAGAGCAATTAAGTACCTAACCTAGGGTTGTAGGGTGGGTCGTTAGCACCTAACCTAGGGTTGTAGGGTGGGTCGTTAGCACCTAACCTAGGGTTGTATGGTGGGTCGTTGGCACCTAACCTAGGGTTGTATGGTGGGTCGTTGACACCTAACCTAGGGTTGTAGGGTGTGTTGTTGGCACCTAACCTAGGGTTGTAGGGTGTGTCATTAGCACCTAAGCTAGGGTTGTATGGTGGGTCATTAGCACCAAACCTAGAGTTGTGGGATGGGTTGTTAGCACCTAACCTAGGGTTGTGGGATGGATTGTTAGCACCTAACCTAGGGTTGTAGGGTGTGTCATTAGCACCTAAGCTAGGGTTATATGGTGGGTCGTTGGCACCTAACCTAGGGTTGTGGAATGGGTTGTTAGCACCTAACCTAGGGTTGTGGAATGGGTTGTTAGCACCTAACCTAGGGTTGTTCATGGGTCGTTAGCACCTAACCTAGGGTTGTAAAATGGGTTAATAATTACCTCTAGTGCTTGGAGCTGCTCCTTCAGTAGGCGCTTCTCCTCCACCTCAGTGTGCAGCTGCAGCTCCACCTCTGGCCCAAAGCATTGCGTTATTGGATTTGGACACAGTGCTGACCACCTAAGAGCATCCTGTTTCATAACTAGCCCGGGGGTCCTCACTGCAGGTCCTGCAGCTCAGTCTTAAATCACAGTACCCCAACTCACATGGTCATCACTTTCTGGGAAAGTGGCAAAAGCATAGCCCCTGTCTATTTCTACAATGCATCTTCTTAACTGATTTGGAACCTAACATTAACCCTAACCACACTACTAACCTTATGCCTAACCCTAACCACACTACTAACCTTATGCCTAACCCTAAACCACACTGCTAACCTTATGCCTAACCCTAAAGCACACTGCTAACCTTATGCCTAACCCTAAACCACACTGCTAAGCTTATGCCTAACCCACACTACTAACCTTATGCCTAACATTAACCTTAACCACACTGCTAACCTTATGCCTAACCCTAATCTAGAGGTGAAAGAAACACACACCTATTTAGGCGAGGTACTGGCTAGCGGAGTAGAACACTTAAAAAACAAAAGGAGAGCCTCACACTCTAGGAGCTCGGATGAAAAATATTTATGTCCAACGTTTCTCGGCAGACAAGCTGTCTTCATCAGGGTATAATGACAAACACTGTGGAGTGACTCGTTTATATAGTGTCTAAAGACACACAGGTGACTGTAATCATGGCCAGGTGTGGCCTGATATCATTGGTTAATTCTCATATATTAAAATAGCATACAAAAAAACATAAATGGATAACATCTGATCACAGATAATACATAAGCCTACAAACATTTACAATGAATAGCAAAATCACATTAGTCACAAGAATGGCTTCAGATCAAAGTCTACGTTGAGACCGAAGGGAGCAAGGTTCTTTAAATTACAGATCCAGGCAGCCTCTCGTTTTAACAATAAATTGTTGAGGTCACCCCCTCTTCTAGGGAAGAAAACATGTTCGATGCCAATATAACGTAGAGACGAAATCGAGTGGTTTGCTTCCAAAAAGTGGGCCGCAACTGGTTAAGTCCAGTTTTTGCACCTAATGGTGCTACGATATGTATTTTCAATTTGCGCTTTATTTTAGCCACATCATTTTTGCCACAAGGACAAGTTCTAAGATAAATAACTGCCTTAGTGGAGCACGTGATGACACTTTTGATTGGGATCTGTTTCCCTGTTTGGGAATGTTTGAAGGATCTACATTTATAAGTGCCATTGTATTGAGCACAGCTATTACATTTGTAGTTTCCATCCAGTAGGGGCGCAAATACACGCTGTGCAGGGATACCTTGGGGTGGTAAATCAGCGCTTACCAATTGATCTCTGAGGTTTCTGCCCCGCGAGAATGACCAAGGGAAGGGCCGAAAACACATTACCAATACTATCATCGGATCTTAGAATGTGCCAATGTTTGTGAACGATTCCCTTAATGTGTTCAGAGCACTTTGAATAGCGGGTAGTTAGAACGCAAGAATGCTTCTTTTTGTGAGACTGACCTTGAAAAAGGTAATGTCTCATATTGTTTTGAATTTTCTCAATGGCAGTATTAAATCTGACCATTTTTGTACCCCCTCTCCTTGGATTTTCTTTGAGTCTCGGCCATATTTCTGTCGAAATCTGATTGTTTTTTTTTACATTCTTTTGATTTGACAGAATTGGCTGTAGGGCAAACTGTTTTTCAAGGGAAGCGGGTGACAACTATCAGCCCTCAACAAACTGTTAGGATCAGTAGGTTTCCTGTAAAGATCAGTGTATAAAACATTATCTTCACATAAGATCAGAAGATCAAAGAAACTGATTTGACGTGTATCAGATTACATAGTAAATCTCAGATGCTCAGAACAGGAGTTAAGAAAAGCATGGAACGCTTGGAGCTGTTTAATATCACCCCTCCACAGAACAAAAATATCATCAATATACCATTTCCAAATAACGATGTTAGGCAAGAAAACATTTTTGAGAGGATTGAAAATAGACTTTCTCCATGTAACCATATACAAATTAGCATAGTTAGGAGCCATGGGGGATCCCATAGCAGTACCCTTCGTCTGAATAAAGAAATCATTTAGAAACATGAAGTAGTTGTGTGTGAGTACTATTTCAGCCCAATGTTATAATGCATGCACTGGAAGGTAGTTCATTAGGGTCACATTGCAGAAGAAAATGTTCCATAGCTTCAATACTGCCCTCGTGTGGAATATTTGTGTATAACGACTCAACATCAAAAGTAACTAACAAAGTATTATCAGGGAGAGGAAGGATCAAGAGATTCAATGATAGAGATCATACTAGTAGTGTCTTTTACAAAGGAGGGGAGCTGTTCCGCGATCATACTGCTGGTGTTCTTTACAAAGGAGGGGAGCTGTTGAGATCATACTGCTGGTGTCCTTTACAAAGGAGGGGAGCTGTTCTGAGATCATACTGCTGCTGTTCTTTACAAAGGAGGGGAGCTGTTCTGAGACCATACTGCTGGTGTTCTTTACAAAGGAGGGGAGCTGTTCTGAGATCATACTGATGGTGTTCTTTACAAAGGAGGGGAGCTGTTCTGAGACCATACTGCTGGTGTTCTTTACAAAGGAGGGGAGGTGTTCTGCGATCATACTAGTGGTGTCTTTTACAAAGGAGGGGAGCTGTTCTGCGATCATACTAGTGGTGTCTTTTACAAAGGAGGGGAGCTGTTCTGAGATCATACTAGTGGTGTCTTTTACAAAGGAGGGGAGCTGTTCTGAGATCATACTAGTGGTGTCTTTTACAAAGGAGGGGAGCTGTTCTGAGATCATACTAGTGGTGTCTTTTACAAAGGAGGGGAGCTGTTCTGAGATCATACTAGTGGTGTCTTTTACAAAGGAGGGGAGCTGTTCTGAGATCATGCTAGCGGTGTCCTTTACAAAGGGGGGGAGCTGTTCTGAGATCATACTAGTGGTGTCCTTTACAAAGGAGGGGAGGTGTTCTGAGATCATACTAGTGGTGTCCTTTACAAAGGAGGGGAGCTGTTCTGAGATCATACTAGTGGTGTTCTTTACAAAGGAGGGGAGCTGTTCTGCGATCATACTAGTGGTGTCTTTTACAAAGGAGGGGAGCTGTTCTGCGAGTGGTCTAATAAATAAATAACTGCATCAATGCCCGCTACAATAGGGCGCCCTGGACGTTTTGTAATATTCTTGTGTAATTTCAGCTAAGTATAAAAAGGGGCAATTTTAGGGTGTTGATTAGCCAAAAAGCCGTGTTCTTTTTCGGTTATCTGACCAGAACTTAAATACCCATCTAAGGACAGTAAAGTTTGTGTTCTGAAATTGGGCCGTGGGGTCACTTCTGAGTTTCTTGTAAAAGGTTAACCACACTGCTAACATTGTGCCAAACCCTAAATTAAGATAAAAACAGTGATTTTTGTTTTCAAACATTTTTACAAGTTATCCAGTTTTGACTTTACCACTTGCCCATCTAGTGCGAACCCAGTCGCACGCTCCTGACTGGTCTTTGACATGCTGTAAACAAAAGCTAGATGCCTGCTGGACACATGCCCCACACAGCCTGCATTGGGGAGCAGTGAACTGGACTATGTCCTATCCGATTGGTGGGAAACCAGCGGTTAAATTATTTAAGCAACATTTGGTGCTGGGTAGAGGTCGACCGATTAATCTGAATAATTAGTTCTGATTTCAAGTTTTCATAACAATCGGTCTGTTTGGACACCGATTACATTGCAACCCACGAGGAGACAGTGTGGCAGGCTGACCACCTGTTACGAGAGTGCAGGCAGCAAGGAGCCATGGTAAGTTGCTAACTAGCATTAAACTTATATTATAAATATTCTTAACATAATCACTAGTTAACTATACATGGTTGATGATATTATCACTAGTTTAACTAGCTTGTCCTGCGTTGCATATAATCAATGTGGTGCCTGAAATTGTGTCACTTCTTTTGCGTTCAGTGTAAGCAGAGTCAGGGTATATGCAGCAGTTTGGGCCGCCTGGTTCGTTGCCAACTGTGTAAAGACCATTTCTTCCTAACAAAGACCATAATTAATCTGCCAGAATTGTACATAATTATGACAGAACATTGAAGGTTGTACAATGTAACAGCAATATTTAGACTTAGGGATGCCACCAGTTAGATAAAATACGGATTTCACTGACAGAATAAACGTTATGTTTTCAAAATGATAGTTTCCGGATTTGACCATATTAATGACCTAAGGCTCATATTTCTGTGTGTTATTATAGTATAATTAAGTCTATGATTTGATAGAGCAGTCTGACTGAGCAATGGTAGGCAGCAGCAGGCTCGTAAGCATTCATTCAAACAGCACTTTAATCCGTTTGCTTTATATCTTCAAGTCTATCAACTCCCGAGATTAGGCTGGCAATACTAAAGCACCTATTAGAACATCCAATAGTCAAAGGTATATGAAATGCAAATGGTATAGAGAGAAATAGTCCTATAATAACTACAACCTAAAACTTCTTACCTGGGAATATTGAAGACTCATGTTAAAAGGAACCACCACCTTTCATATGTTCTCATGTTCTGAGCAAGGAACACAAACTTGAGCTTTTTTTACATAGCAGATATTGCACTTTTACTTCTCCAACACTGCTTTTTTGCATTATTTAAACCAAATTGAACATGTTTCATTATTTATTTGAGACTAAATTGATTTTATTTATGTATTATATTAAGTTAAAATAAAAGTGTTCATTGTTCATTCAATATTGTTGTAAAGCTTATTATTACAAATATATATATGTAAAAGAAATTGGTATAGGCTTTTTTTGGTCCTCCAATAATCGGTATCGGTTTTGAAAAATCATAATCGGTCTACCTCTAGTGCTGGGAGTCAACATTGTTAACAAAGATGTCAATTAATTAAGTCAATCACTCTTGTAAAGTAGCACAACAACCAAGGGGGAAAGATTCAACTTTATTATTGCTCTACTAGGCTTTCCAGACTATTTCTAAAGATATATTCTCCATAAGAAAGACTCAACTCACCACTTAGCTCGGCCACTCGCTGTTCCAGTTTGGCACACTTTGCCTCTGCCTGGGGAAAAAAACAAAAGGAAATTAATTTAAGGACAACTCAACACAATGCCATACCGCATCCATAATTCAAAACCGTAATCTAAATATAGGGTTGTTTGTGAAATAATCTTGTAATTAAATAACAAATAAACATAAAACCAACCACCATGTATAACACAAAGGCTTGATCTAAATAGGGGATGATTAATGTGTTGAAATACGCCAGTTTGCATTCCATACTGTAACGGTTTAATATGATGTAAAAACATACAGGTATAGCATAATGGACAGAATAAACAGAGCCTTTTGTATGTTGAATAGAGCAACCAGCTCAATAATGAACAACAGCGACCGGTGTATACATTTATGTATGCCTGATACAACAGTGGAAGTGCATCTGAGGATATTTTCAAAATGGCAGTTCCTCTGAAAAATGTGTTTATGATGTCACCTGTTCCAGTCTGTCATTGGTTCCGGCTGCAGAGTCCTCCCTGGTCTCACTGACGTCAGAGTGCAACCGGACACCGTTGGTGTCAGCCAGGCCATCTGTCTCTGAGGCTTTGGTTTCACTGACCTCCGCTCCCCTCTGGCTCTTTATCTCACTCTCATGGCGCTCCTGAAGGGCTGAGGGGAAAAACACAGCGATGTAAAGGGTTAGTAGACATTTTTGTTTTTAAACTGATGCTGTGTTGCCATTACCAGATACATCTCATCTAAGAAATGCCTTTGACAGTGTTGATTTTCTACAACGATAACCAACATAAGCATACCCGTCATCTTTTTCTGAAGGGCAGCGTTCTCTGCCTGGAGGCGCAGTAACTCTCCATCCACAGAGATGGAGATGGTACCGGAGGATTCAGCCTGCAGCCCCTTGCCATCCTTTAGCTCTTTGATTTCATGTTGTAGCTCCTCTATCTGAGTACATAACTAAACAGGGGAATGCAATAAATGAAAAATATTTCTGTAATATAATCATGAAATGTGATCAGGAAGGTGGGGCCTTTATGTTATACAAGCTAGACAAAGGATAGGCCTAAATCACATCTTAATTTACAAGGACATTCCCCTCTTCTGAACCAGTGGCATGTGCGGGAGCAGGGGACATCCAGTACCTTGGACAGCTCCTGCATCAGGGTGCTGTTTTGCAGTCTGAAGTCGTCCTCTTGGCTGTGCAGCTTGCGTTGCAGCATCTCGTTCTCGCTGAGTAAAGCATCCACCTCCTGAGCGCACACACCAGACAACCAATCCATGTAAACAGAAAGTAGGCACTCTCACACAGGATGACGACTATCATCCCCACATTTCTAGATTGAATACTCTTACAAAAAACACGATAACAATGTACTTTGCTGATTAGAAAGAATGGTGAATAAGTTGGAGGACATTGCTCTACTTCGATATCATACTTTGATGTGCCGCCACAAATCAGATTTTCCAAAACATTTCCAAATGATCTAAAATACTCTGGGGAAAGGTTAAATATGCATATTTAAACAGCAGAGGGGGCTGTTGACTGCATTTATACAACATTAATTATAAATCAGGCCCATATACATCATATACCTATGCTACAGCCACTGAAGATGTGGAAGAACCTAATGAGTAAATGCATGAAATGAAGTTAACAGACAAAAGGAGTGTGTCCTATGTTCTCTACATGTACTTGGGAATAATCTCTCTATCCAATAAGTTTTACTTGTCACATGCACAAGTACAATAATATGCTTAACTTGCAAGCCCTACCCAACAGCGCAGTACTCAATATAAACAAACTAATAATAGAACTAATGAAATAAAACTAAAATAAGAGAGCAAGAGATATATATCTATATAGGGTCAGTGCCAGTACCAACTTTAAAATGTGCAGGGATTACAGGATTATTTGAGGGAAATACAGTATGTGCATGTGGGCTGGAATTAGCAGAAAGTGACTGGTAGTAGGATAAATAATTATAATAATAGTAAACAGTATGCCAGCAGCATAAAGACGTCCGCATGTTTCCCATCTCAAAGGTAAGGTTTTTTCCCGGCTGTTCGTTGCACACGTAATTATTTCTCGAGCCAAGCCGAAGTCCGTAGCCGAAGTCTATGCCCCTTCATTGGTGATTGGTCAAAAGTCGGGATTCTTCAATGAAGTGTTTGTTATCGTTCAACGACAGATGAATTGTTTTCATGCTCATTCTTTTTTTCACCAAACAACATCTTAGTTAGATGTCACATTGCGTGACTAAGACCTCCGACAAAAACAAACTTTTTTTAAATGTAATTTTTATTTAACTAGGCAAGTCAGGTAAGAACAAATTCTTATTTACAATGACAGCCTACTGGGGAACAGTGGGTTAACTGCCTTGATCAGGAGCAAAACGACAGATTTACTTTGTCAGCTCGGGGATTCGATACACTTGTTCCTCGTTTTTGAAGTGAAGGTCTTTAAGGGGGCATGTGAGCAAACACGTCCGGTTCGCCAACGGCTAAGCGCCAGCCCAACCGAAGCATGCAGAAGACTTAAGTGTTGGGTGGGTTTGTGCGTGGTGGTGAGCGTGTAACATTGTCAGTGTAGGCGTGATAGGTGGATATACATGTAAACACTGCTGAAAGTGACTGGTAGGAGAAATATAAATAATTTTCAAAATCAAAAACACATTCTATTGGTTACATGCGCCGAATACAACAGATGTAGAATTTATCATGAAATGTTTACTTACGAGCCCACTCCCAACAAAGCAGAGTTAAAAAGTAAGAAAAATAGTAACAATGAAATAACAATAACGAAGTTATATACAAGGAGTACCAGTACCGATTAAATGTGCCGGGGTACGAGGTAGTTGAGGTAACACAGTATGTACACGTAGATACATACACTTAAACTCAGTTTTTGACAATTCCAGATATTTAATCATACCCCCTGTCTTAGGTCAGTTAGGATCACCACATTATTTTAAGAATGTGAAATGTCAGAATAATAGTAGAGTGATTTCTTTCATCACATTCCCACTGGGTCAGAAGTTTACATACACTCAATTAGTATTTGGTAGCATTGCCTTTAAATTGTTTAACTTGGATCAAACGTTTCAGGTAGCCTTCTACAAGCTTCCCACAATAAGTTGGGTGCATTTTGGCCCATTCCTCCTGACAGAGCTGGTGTAACGGAGTCAGGTTTGTAGGCCTCCGTGCTCACACACGCTTTTTCAGTTCTGCCCACAAATTTTCTATAGGATTGGGGTCAGGGCTCTGTGATGGCCACTCCAATACCTTGACTTTGTTGTCCTTAAGCCATTTTGCCACAACTTTGGAAGTATGCTTGGGGTCATTGTCCATTTAGAAGACCCATTTGCGACCAAGCGTTAACTTCCTGACAGATGTCGAGATGTTGCAACAATATATCCACGTAATTTTCCATCCTAATGATGCCATTTATTTTGTGAAGTGCACCAGTACCTCCTGCAGCAAAGCACCCCTACAACATGATGCCATCCTTGTGCTTCATGGTTGGGATGGTGTTCTTCGGCTTGCAATCCTCCCCTTTTTCCTCCAAACATAACAATGGTCATTATGGCAAAAAAGTTATATTTTGTTCCATCAGACCAGAGGACATTTCTCCAAAAGTACGATATTTGTCCCCATGTGCAGTTGCAAACTGTAGTCTGGCTTTTTTATGGTGGTTTTGCCGCAGTGGCTTCTTCCTCGCTGAGCGGCCTTTCAGGCTATGTCAATAGAGGTCTCATTTTAATGTGGATATAGACACTTTTGTACCGGTTTCCTCCAGCATCTTCACAAGGTCCTTTGTGGTTGTTCTGGGATTGATTTGCACTTTTCGCACCAAAGTATGTTCATCTCTAAGAGACAGAATGCATCTCCTTCCTGAGTGGTATGACGGCTGCATGGTCCCATGGTGTTTATACTTGTGTACTATTGTTTGTACAGATGGACGTGGTACCTTCAGGCATTTGGAAATTGCTCCCAAGGATGAACCAGACTTGTGGAGGTCTACATTTTTTTCTGAGGTCTTGGCTGATTTCTTTTCATTTTCCCATGATGTCAAGCAAAAAGGCACTGAGTTTGAAGGTAGGCCTTGAAATACATCCACAGGTACACCTCCAATTACCTCAAATGATGTCAATTAGCCTATCAGAAGCTTCTAAAGCCATGACATAATTTTATGGAATTTTCCAAACTGTTTAAAGGCACAGTCAACTTAGTGTATGTAAACTTCTGACCCACTGGAATTGTGATACAGTGAATTATAAGTTAAATAATCTGTCTGTAAACAATTGTTGGAAAAATTACTTGTGTCATGCAAAAAGTGAATGTCCTAACCGATTTGCCAAAACTATAGTTTGTTAACAAGAAATTTGTGGAGTGGGTGAAAAACTAGTTTTAATGACTCCAACCTAAGTGTATGTAAAATTCTGACTTCAACTGTATAATAAACAGAGCAGCAGAAGCATATGTTAAAAGTGAGAAAGTATGTGTGGGTGATGGAGTGTCAATGTAGTATGTGTGATTGTGTGGCTAGAGTCTAGTGAGTGTTCCTCGAGCCAGTGCAAAACAAATTACAATAAAAAAAGTATATGGTAATTTATACACATGTAAACTGGAGTAATAGCTATTATGGCATATACAGTGCCTTGCGAAAGTATTCGGCCCCCTTGAACTTTGCGACCTTTTGCCACATTTCAGGCTTCAAACATAAAGATATAAAACTGTATTTTTTTGTGAAGAATCAACAACAAGTGGGACACAATCATGAAGTGGAACGACATTTATTGGATATTTCAAACTTTTTTAACAAATCAAAAATGAAAAATTGGGGCGTGAAATTATTCAGCCCCTTTACTTTCAGTGCAGCAAACTCTCTCCAGAAGTTCAGTGAGGATCTCTGAATGATCCAATGTTGACCTAAATGACTAATGATGATAAATACAATCCACCTGTGTGTAATCAAGTCTCCGTATAAATGCACCTGCACTGTGATAGTCTCAGAGGTCCGTTAAAAGTGCAGAGAGCATCATGAAGAACAAGGAACACACCAGGCAGGTCCGAGATACTGTTGTGAATAAGTTTATAGAGGGACGGCCAGAAGAAAGCCATTTCTTAAAGATATCCATAAAAAGTGTTGTTTAAAGTTTGCCACAAGCCACCTGGGAGACACACCAAACATGTGAAAGAAGGTGCTCTGGTCAGATTAAACCAAAATTGAACTTTTTGGCAACAATGCAAAACGTTATGTTTGGCGTAAAAGCAACACAGCTCATCACCCTGAACACACCATCCCCACTGTCAAACATGGTGGTGGCAGCATCATGGTTTGGGCCTGCTTTTCTTCAGGAGGGACAGGGAAGATGGTTAAAATTGATGGGAAGATGGATGGAGCCAAATACAGGACCATTCTGGAAGAAAACCTGATGGAGTCTGCAAAAGACCTGAGACTGGGACGGAGATTTGTCTTCCAACAAGACAATGATCCAAAACATAAAGCAAAATCTACAATGGAATGGTTCAAAAATAAACATATCCAGGTGTTAGAATGGCCAAGTCAAAGTCCAGACCTGAATCCAATCGAGAATCTGTGGAAAGAACTGAAAACTGCTGTTCACAAATGCTCTCCATCCAACCTCACTGAGCTAGAGCTGTTTTGCAAGGAGGAATGGGAAAAAATGTCAGTCTCTCGATGTGCAAAACTGATAGAGACATACCCCAAGCGACTTACAGCTGTAATCGCAGCAAAAGGTGGCGCTACAAAGTATTAACTTAAGGGGGCTGAATCATTTTGCACTGCCCAATTTTTCAGTTTTTAATTTCTTTAAAAAGTTTGAAATATCCAATAAATGTCATTCCACTTCATGATTGTGTCCCACTTGTTGTTGATTCTTCACAAAAAAATACAGTTTTATATCTTTATGTTTGAAGCCTGAAATGTGGCAAAAGGTCGCAAAGTTCAAGGGGGCCGAATACTTTCGCAAGGCACTAACATGTATAGCAAGCTAATGTTCATTCTATCTTGTCAAGATCATTTGACAGCTTTGAAATAGTTTTAGAAGATGCAAGTAACCCACCTGAGCTTTCTTGCTTTTATTCAGAGCCTGAAGATAAAACAAAAAGCTAATCAGAATAGAATCACAAACAAAGGTACCTTTTATTCTGTCTCAAACATGATGCCTTGAGTTTCAGTGCATTGAACTCCACAGCTCTATTATCACGGTTTTAATCTAAATTTAATTTAATTTTTTAATTTTACCTTTATTTAACTAGGCAAGTCAGTTAAGAACAAATTCTTATTTTCAATGACGGCCTAGGAACAGTGGGTTAACTGCCTGTTAAATGTAGATTAGCTTGCTATACCTTCTGTGCTTTGATGTAATCTTTCTCCAAGGTCACAGTCTTCAGACGAACAGCATTCAGCTCTGGAAAAGAAAACACTAAAATATTGAATATCCCCAGAGCCTAGTATTTTCTTTTCAATCACTGAGATAACTAACCCATTTTGAAGTTAGATACAGTGCATCACATGGGTTACTACACACACCACACACTTGCATTAAGAGGGAGACTAAATCGGAAGTCCATCCTGGAGTTGCATTTTAAATGCTCTTTTCATTTTAGCAGTAAATATTGATCCCAATTCAAGGGCACCAACTGAGCTCCAGAACATATTTATATTACGAGCTGCTGCTCCTTACCAGTTGTGTTCTTCCGCAAGTCATCTGAAAGTTGGTAGTTCTGTGTCCTCAGCTCTAAAAGCTGAGCCTGGAAAACAACAAACAGGTTATAGAAGGAGGGGATGACATTGCACTAAAACACGTAAAAGCCTTTGACCAGTTAGCCTTGTCAGAGCTAGAACGGCACATAGGACATAGGCCTATCTCCTGTTTCTGTAAGGTGGGGCAGCCTAATGTACAAGTATACCCCCTGGACAGGAAGCTAGTCTGTAGCAGGGCCTTACCCCCAGTCCATCTCCTTAATTCTGAGTGCCAAGCAGAGAGGCATCATGTCCCATGTTTTGACTCTTTGGTAAGGGACACTAACCACAAGGCCACGGAGTTGGTTTAAGCATGTATAAAGGGTCAACTTAATTAAACATTAAAACATCTGACTGTACACATAATCTGATTCAGGTGACTGTACACATAATCTGATTCAGGTGACTTCAGATGAACAAGCAATGCATTATTTGGGCTAGCTAGCCATGGGCACTATCTGGTTTGGAATACTGAACACACCCACTATAATAAACAGTGAATGGCGTCCAGTCCCTAAAGGCTGCGAGCAGGCATGAGGCTAACGTTGAATGACCAAACCCGTGACCCATAATAAGTCTTGGAAAGCTATTAGTTACGCGAAATTAACTAGCTAGCTAACGTTATAGTTTTCACCGAATGTATTTATTTAAAACATTTAACAAAAACAGCACAACTATCAGACACGGATGTTTGAAATCAATAACTAACAGGAAGATAACTTTGCCATTAATAAAGATATTGTCGTGAAGATTAATTAAGACCAGAGTATGTCATTTCAAGCTAACTAGCTAGCCTAGCCATTTAAGCTAGTTAACGGTTAACTCGCAAACCAGCTAACGTTAGCTTTATGTTATTTGAACATAAAGCAAAATATTGGGATTATCACATTTGCATGTTCGTATAGAATACTAAAACGATATGACCAACTGCCTGTTGCTTTTGGAATAGCAATTTTTGCTGACACTATCAACATAGCTAGCCACATCCCTGGGTTGCAATGTTGGCCTAGCTAGTAAAGGAAGCTATCACGTTGGCTTTACCGTTCCGTCGTTTAGCTCTGGACAGGTTGACGGAAAATCCCATTTTCAGAAAATACTCTTAAGGTGACAACAAATTCGAAACAACGGGCATTAAAAATGGACATCTGTCAACCTAGCTACCTGCATCCGATGGAACTCCTCCTCTGATAGTGCCTGCGCCATCTTCACTCAAGCAGCTAGGAAGGACTCTGCTATTAGCAGAGGTCCTGTGTGATAAAAGTGCCCCTGGGAATAGGCTATACTTTCATTCCTTTCTGTATATCCTTATGGAAAACACGATGTAGTTGTAAATAGAAATGTAAATGTATCGGACGACTTGGCTTTTAGATAAGGAAGGGAGTGCACTATCACTATTTTCCCTAATCTAAACATTACTCCCCATAGCTAGGTATTGTCATTGCAATAACCACACCTGTCCAGTAGGTGGAGTCCTGAGTCCAGATCCATAACGTCATTTTATAAACCGGGTGGTTTGAGCCCTGAATTCTGATTGGCTGAAAGCCATGGCTTATCAGACCGTATAACAGGGTATGACAAAACATTTAGTTTTACTGCTATAATTAAGTTGGTGACCTGTTTATAATAGCAATAAGGCTCCTCAGAGGTTTGTGATATATGGCCAATATACCACGGCTAAGGGCCGTATCCAGGCACTCTGCATTGCATAAGAACAGCCCTTAGCCACTACTGGGCTGCACAGTCTAGGTTTCTGGCTCAGAGGTTTGACAATGGTCCCTCTCCCTCATGGTTGAACATTGAAAAGCTTGAGGTAAATGATGACACTAGGGTAGATTTGTTTTACAAATGGGACAGAAAATCTATAAAAACCATCACAGACAACCCTTTAATCATACATTCTGTCCTGGCATGGTGCAAACTGCATGAGCTGTTCGGACGAGGGGGATTCCTTTCCCCTAAAACCCCTTTATGGAACAATAGATTGATCCCTATGTTTTTCCAGAATAGTAACTTTAGACCATGGTCTGATAAGGGGATCACTCTTCTGGAACATTGTTACGAGGAGGGAGTTCTTATGTCTTTTGATCAGCTGAAACAGAAATACCACTTGCCTAACAGGGACTTCTTTAGCTACCTACAACTACGAAACTTTATTAGGGTGACTCTCAAGGGACAATGGAACCTACCTAAGATGTCACCTATTGAACAACTCTGCCACGCAGACCAACCACTGTTCAAGACCATTTCCCGTGTTTACAATGCTCTTATGTCAGGACTAACACTGCCTGGGCTAGATAAACCCTGACTTAGATGGGAGAAAGATCTGGGTATTGATCTTGATGAGGATCTATGGAGTGACCTATGCAGGGATGGGGTTACATCCACATTGAACTCCAGATACAGACTGATCCAGTTTAATTTCCTCCATCAGCTCTATATCACCCCATCTAGACTGCACAAGTTCAACCCAGATATCTCCTCCCTATGTTTTAGATGTGGCTCAGATGAAGGAACATTCCTCCATTCCACTTGGCAGTGTTCAAAACTACACGGTTTCTGGCAGAGGGTATGCAATACCATATCCTCAATTCACGGGGTTGCATTCCCTTTAGACCCGGAGGTCTGTCTACTGAGTAACTTTACTAACACCAATCTTAGGCAAAGCCATACTATAAAGATAACAGAAATATTGCTAGCGATTGCCAAGAAATGTATTGCCTTGAAATGGAAATTGGATTCCTCCCTGCCAGTTGCAATGTGGCTTTCGGAAGTTAATACTTGTATCCCTTTGGAGAAAATCACTTACTGCTTGAGGAATAAGTTAAAGACATTTTACAGAATTTGGCAACCTTTTATTGACTATATGGAGAATCTCCCCCCACATCTCATTGATTGAATCTATATATAATCCTCACATAATGTTTCACACGTAATGTATAATATGTAGCCTACGGCAGGTGATCCAATGTCTTGTTATTTTTTTTATTTTTATTATTATTATTTTGTATTATTGTATGTTTGTTTATATAACTATAATTATAATTTATTTTTGTTACGTTCGTCTGTTACTGTCACTTTGTCCTATTGTTGTCTAATATCTTTTCACTTTTGTTTTTTTATTGGAAAATGCAAAAAAAAAAAATAATAAATAAATAAAAGAACAGCCCTTAGCCGTGGTATATTGGCCATCTACCACACCTCCTCCAGACTTATTGCATAAGTGACACAATGGAGGTGCCTCTAGCACTGAATTACCACGTGATTGTAAACTGTGAGTTTATTAGTCCATCTGAAGTAATTGTTTGTTCGCTGTGATTGGTTGTAGGTGTTATGATACTGGTGGTTTGTTGAGACTGATTGTTTGTATGGTTGTGGCTAGTGGATAATAGTTGTTGCCAACTGTAGCTTTAAAAAAAAAATGTAACCAGGCAAGTCAGTTAAAATAACTACTTCTTATTTACAATTGTGCGCAGCCCTATGGGACTCCAAATCACGGGCAGGTGTGATATAAGCCTGGATTCGAACCAATTATCCCATGCTGCTAAGTAACGTCATGTCTGTCCGTAGCTGGGTTATGCTTAGCTCAAATGTTGCAGTTGTCAACAAACCATCAGTTTCACCGCACAAGTATGACGAGAAAGCACCTCCACCTATTATTTACTATGGCGGTGCGTTTTCCAGAGGCAGAGGGGAAGTGTTGCACAGCGATTGTGTTTGAACCAACATTTCAGTGTCACAGTTGAGTTGACAATCCTTTTTACGGTCTCTGTTTTGAGTGTATGCCTAACTGGTGGCTGTGTGAATTTGGAGACAGATAGGCTTGCCATTTTCTTTTTAACATTGCATCTGAAAAAAAGAAATCACGTGTTGTTGATGAGGCATGTTCTGATGGAACCGTTACAGTTTCAATAAACCATGCATCGATATGCCGCCCTTCTTCAATACGAAGTGTAGGCTATAGCAGTAGAATAAACACCCATAGAATACAGACATAGTCAAATCACTGAAGTTTCCTGGCGGTGAATTGTCTGCACGTTGGTTTCATCTGCTCAATACTAGCCGAGCACACCTTGGAATACAACAACAATAGGCTTATCCTCATCTCTGACGTGTTTACTAATCTATGGACAATGTAAATAACCACATAGGATATATTTTTTAGAAAGTGTCAGGCTAATTAATATCCCCGAGAATATTATCAGGCTGCAAGTTTTAGGACTGCTTTTCAATCTAAATGTGATTCATGCATTGATAGCCTGCTTGATAACTTTATAATAACACATTATTTAACTGTACAACTAACGTAAAATAATAGAGCTTTTGAAAATGCGTTGAATGCCTTTTGAAGATGCTTTGAATATTCTTGTTGGCAAAGAATAAATATGCTATACATTTTTCCATCTGTTGTAATAGTAGTGTATTGGAGTTTATGTGAAAGTTCCTCCCCTGTTTTGACGCCAATAAATAAGCCAGTAGCTTTCAATGCGGAAATGTACATGACTTGCCTCACAGTGACAATGACATAAGGAACGTTCCAAGAGGTACACGCGGAATCTAGGCTAATCATCGCACTAGAGATTGGTGCGGCAAGGCGCTCTGCGTTTGTTTAGAATTGTTGTATTGATATAGTGGCCGCTCACTGCCTGCCATTTAAAAAGTTAAATTGACATCCATAGCCGCAGCACGGATGGAGCATCTATCGAGGTTCGTAGGTCAGATGTCATTGACAGATGACAGCAGAGCAGAGGGCATCATCTCATCGGAGTATAGTGTAAGTGAGAATCACCATACCTGTATATCAAATCAAATCAACTGTTATTGGTCACATGCACATGGTATATTCTCGGGTTATAATTAATTCCCATAGAAAGACAATAAGACCAGGTGATATTTTCAGATGAAAAAAAAAGGTATGATTTAAGGCATGTGCAAAGCACTTCGTGGGACTTTCACATTGCAATTGCATTAATCTATTGATTGCAAATAACTGGTTGAATAATGGCTAAAGATTGTGTGTACGCTGTGCATATGATGTACAACATCACAGGCTGCACATCATACACTGGTCCAGTTGTAGATAAGGGTAGTAAACCTGAGAGGTATGATGATTAAACAAAGTAAAAGTAGGCTACTGAATTGTTTGTTTGAATGTTATATCTGCAAATCATGTTGGCTACTTGTTTTCTGTATAGTATAATACAATGCATGTTGTAACTTGCTTTCTGTATAGTATAATACAATGCATGTTGGCTACTTGTTTTCTGTATAGTATAATACAATGCATGTTGTAACTTGCTTTCTGTATAGTATAATACAATGCATGTTGTAACTTGCTTTCTGTATAGTATAATACAATGCATGTTGGCTACTTGCTTTCTGTATAGTATAATACAATGCATGTTGTAACTTGCTTTCTGTATAGTCTAATACAATGCATGTTGGCTACTTGTTTTCTGTATAGTATAATACAATGCATGTTGTAACTTGTTTTCTGTATAGTATAATACAATGCATGTTGTAACTTGCTTTCTGTATAGTATAATACAATGCATGTTGGCTACTTGTTTTCTGTATAGTATAATACAATGCATGTTGGCTACTTGTTTTCTGTATAGTATAATACAATGCATGTTGTAACTTGCTTTCTGTATAGTATAATACAATGCATGTTGGCTACTTGTTTTCTGTATAGTATAATACAATGCATGTTGTAACTTGCTTTCTGTATAGTATAATACAATGCATGTTGGCTACTTGTTTTCTGTATAGTATAATACAATGCATGTTGTAACTTGCTTTCTGTATAGTATAATACAATGCATGTTGTAACTTGCTTTCTGTATAGTATAATACAATGCATGTTGGCTACTTGTTTTCTGTATAGTATAATACAATGCATGTTGGCTACTTGTTTTCTGTATAGTATAATACAATGCATGTTGTAACTTGAATGCAGTTGACAAAAACCTTTCAAATCAGTGGCATCTCTCTTTAAGGCACATACAGAAGTGAACCTTGGTTATTTAGTTATGTTTTGACATTACACTGAACTGAATAGCAACATTTGCAGAAGTATATTTTGTTAAACTACTGTAGGCTATTGCTCTTCTTACATGTAAACCTCTGTAAGTGTTAAGATACAGTAGGTAGGCTAGTCCTTTTTTTTCCTAATTTAGCTTCCAAAGTTCAAAACTAAGTTATTTATTAACACTGAGGCCACTATGGGAAACATTTCCTTGTTGCAGCTAGTAGACTGTTGCGTAAGATTCTTTATTGACAATGTTCCATTGTGAGGGGTGCCACTGTTTTTACATGCCAGCCTCAGATTGGTTTCAATAAACATGATTCTGTTGACTGTTTGTACCTTGAATTAATGACAGTAATGATCAAAATAGTAATACATATGTGAACTATTTTCTAACCAGCCTCATTCAAATCAAATCAAATTGTATTTGTCACGTGTCAAATACAACAACCTCACAGTGAAATGCTTACTTACAAGCCCTTAACCAACAGTGTAGACCTTAGTGTGAAATGCTTACTTACAAGCCCTTAACCAACAGTGTAGACCTTACAGTGAAATGCTTACTTACAAGCCCTTAACCAACAGTGTAGACCTTAGTGTGAAATGCTTACTTACAAGCCCTTAACCAACAGTGTAGACCTTAGTGTGAAATGCTTACTTACAAGCCCTTAACCAACAGTGTAGACCTTAGTGAAATGCTTACTTACAAGCCCTTAACCAACAGTGTAGACCTTAGTGTGAAATGCTTACTTACAAGCCCTTAACCAACAGTGTAGACCTTACAGTGAAATGCTTACTTACAAGCCCTTAACCAACAGTGTAGACCTTACAGTGAAATGCTTACTTACAAGCCCTTAACCAACAGTGTAGACCTTAGTGTGAAATGCTTACTTACAAGCCCTTAACCAACAGTGTAGACCTTACAGTGAAATGCTTACTTACAAGCCCTTAACCAACAGTGTAGACCTTAGTGTGAAATGCTTGAAATAGACCTTAGTGTGAAATGCTTACTTACAAGCCCTTAACCAACAGTGTAGACCTTACAGTGAAATGCTTACTTACAAGCCCTTAACCAACAGTGTAGACCTTACAGTGAAATGCTTACTTACAAGCCCTTAACCAACAGTGTAGACCTTAGTGTGAAATGCTTACTTACAAGCCCTTAACCAACAGTGTAGACCTTAGTGTGAAATGCTTACTTACAAGCCCTTAACCAACAGTGTAGACCTTAGTGTGAAATGCTTACTTACAAGCCCTTAACCAACAGTGTAGACCTTAGTGGAAATGCTTACTTACAAGCCCTTAACCAACAGTGTAGACCTTACAGTGAAATGCTTACTTACAAGCCCTTAACCAACAGTGTAGACCTTACAGTGAAATGCTTACTTACAAGCCCTTAACCAACAGTGTAGACCTTACAGTGAAATGCTTACTTACAAGCCCTTAACCAACAGTGTAGACCTTACAGTGAAATGCTTACTTACAAGCCCTTAACCAACAGTGTAGACCTTAGTGTGAAATGCTTACTTACAAGCCCTTAACCAACAGTGTAGACCTTAGTGTGAAATGCTTACTTACAAGCCCTTAACCAACAATGCAGTTTCAAGTATTAAATAAATAAATAAAAGTAACTAATAATTAAAGAGCAGCAGGAAAATAACAATAGCGAGGCTAGGTACAGGGGGTACCGGTACCGGAGTCAATGTGAGGGGCACCGGTTAGTTGAGGTAATATGTACATGTAGGTAGAGTTATTAAAGTGACTTGGCATAGGTAATAACAGAGTAGCAGCAGTGTAAAAGAGGCGGGCGGGGGGGGGGGGGGGGGCAATGCAAATAGTCTGGGTGGCCATTTGATTAGATGTTCAGGAGTCTTATGGCTTTGGGGTAGAAGCTGTTTAGAAGCCTCTTGGACCTAGACTTGGTGCTTCAGTACAGCTTGCCGTGTGGTAGCAGAGAGAACAGTCTATGACTAGGTGACGGAGTCTTTGACCATTTTTAGGACCTTTCCCTGGTGTAGATGTCCTGGATGGCAGGAAGCTTGGCCCCAGTGATGTACTGGGCCGTATGCACTACCCTCTGTAGTGCCTTGCGGTCAGAGGCCGAGTAGTTGCCATACCAGGCAGTGATGCAACTTGTCAGGATGCTCTCGATGGTGCAGCTGTAGAACCTTTTGAGATCTGAGGACCCATGCCAAGTCTTTTCAGTCTCCTGAGGGGGAAAATATTTTTGTTGTGCCCTCTTCACGACTGTCTTGGTGTGCTTGGACCATGTTAGTTTGTTAGAGACTAAGGATGTGCCAAGTGAGAAATGGTGGTAATGTAATAATGTAATTATGTCTATATTATGGCATGAAGAAAGCTGTGATATTGTATCAGTATTACTTCAGTCCCTATCTTCACCCCAATCTGGTCTTGAACTAGGGACCCTATGAACACAGCGACTGCCTCCCACGGAGCATCGTTACCTGTCGCTCGACAAAAGCCGCAGTGCAAGGGAATCAACTAGTTCAAGGTCTCAGCGCTAGTGACGTCAGCGATTGAACTGCCACTAGCGCACACAGCAAACTAGCCAGCCATTTCACACCGGTTACGTTATTACATGCAGGGCCTTCAGAAAGTATTCACACTCCTTGATTTTTTTTTTACACATTTTGTTGTGTTAAAGCCTGAATTTAAAATGGATTACATTTCTAAATGTTTACAAATTGATTGAAACTGAAAAGCTGAAAACTCGTGAGTCAATAAGTATTGAACCCCTATGTTAGGGCAAGCCTAAATCAGTTCAGGACTAAAAATAGGCTTAACAAGTCACATAATAAGTTGCATGGACTCACTCTGTGTGCAATAATAGTGTTTAACATGATTTTTGAATTACTACCTCATCTCTGTAAGCCACGCATACAATTATCTGTATTCTGTAAGGTCCCTCAGTCAAGCAGTGACTTTCAAACACAGATTCAACCACAAAGACCAGGGAGGTTTTCCAATGCTTTGCAAAGGGCACCTATTGGTAATAAAAATAAAAATAATAATAATATCCCTTTGAGCATGGTAAAGTTATGAATTACACTTTGGATGGTGTATCAATACACCCAGTCACTACAAAGATACAGGTGTCCTTCCTAACTCAGTTGCCGGAGAGGAAGGAAACCGCTCAGGGATTTCACCCCAATGGTGACTTTAAAACAGTCACAAAGTTTAATGACTGTGATAGGAGAAAACTAAGGATGGATCAACAATATTGTAGTTACTCCACAGTACTAACCTAATTTCCAAAGTGAATATAAGGAAGCTTGTAGAGAATAAAAAAATTCCAAAAGGTGCATCCTGTTTGCAACAAGGCACTAAAGCACGGCTCTCCAACCGTGTTCCTGGAGAGCTACTGTCCTGTAGGTTTTAACTTTAACCCTAATTTAGCCCACCTGATTCTAATATTTAACTTCAACTGGGTTTGGAGTGAAAACCTACGGGAGGGTAGCTCTCCAGGAACAGGGTTGCAAAACACTAAAACACTAAAGTAATATTGCAAAACATTTGGCAAAACAATTACATTTTTGTTCTGAATACAAAGTGTTATGTTTTGGGCAAATCAAATACAACACATTACTGAGTACCACTTTCCATATTTTCATGCATCATGTTATGGGTATGCTTGTAATCGTTAAGGACAGGGATGTTTTTCAGGATAAAAAAAGAAACGTATTGGAGCTAAGAGCAGGCAAAATTCTAGAGGAAAACGTGATTCAGTCTGCTTTCCACCAGACACTGGGAGATGAATTCACCTTTCAGCAGGACAATAACCTGGTTCAGTCTGCTTTCCACCAGACACTGGGAGATGAATTCACCTTTCAGCAGGACAATAACCTAAAGGACAAGTCCAAATATTCACTGGATTTACTTACCAAGAGGATATTGAATGTTCCTGAGTGGCCTAGTTACAGTTGTAACTAAAATCGTCTTGAAAATCTATGACAAGACTTGAAAATGGCTGTCTAGCAATGATCAACAACCAAGTTGACAGTGCTTGAAAAAAATGTACAAGAATAATTTGCAAATATTGTAAGATCCTGGTGTATAAAGCTCTTAGAGGCCCAGAAAGACTCACAGCTGGAATCGCTGCCAAAAGTGATTCTAACATGTATTGAACTCAGGGGGTTGAATACTTACAGTATCTAATCAAGATATATTTGTCATTTATTTATGATTCATATTTAACAAACTTTAGAATTTTTCTTCCACTTCGACCTTACAGAGTATTTTGTGTAGATCGTTTTTTTTGTGACAAAAGAGCTGAGGGAATATGGCTAGTACAGTATGTGGTTACTAATGTGTAAAGATTGGTTTCGTTGGACCCTACCTGAGACTTCCTACATTCAAGGTTTCAGCTCTCAATCTACCTCTCTTTTAATTACAGTTTCACAATCATGAAAGTTGCTCCCAACCTCATCTCAGCTTCCATGTCTCTTTGTGTTTGTAGAATATCCGTGATCGAACTTCCATCATCAAGAAAGATCTTGGCCTCACGACGAAAGCCGGGGCACTGAAGGACAATGTAAAGAAGAATCGTTACAAAGACATTTTACCATGTAAGCACAATGATGGAGACTTAAAAAACGTTAGTGGTTTTTACTCTAATTGAAAATTATATTCTTGCTTAATATTAAACTTATCTGAACAAAAACTCATATTTTTATATAGATGACCAGACCCGTGTTCCCCTAACTCTACTGACGAATGACAATGATTCTGACTATATCAACGCCAGCTTCATTAAAGTACGTTATTGCCCTCTCTCATTCAGTAAGTCCTACTGCATTTCATTCAGCTCGGTCTGATGCTGATTATTCTGCTATATCTCGTCTGTCCTCTAGGGCGCAACAGAGACCAGAAAATACATAGCGACCCAAGGACCTCTGAGGCACACTTTGGTTGACTTCTGGCAAATGATTTGGCAGTATGATGTAAAGGTAAGGAAGATTGTATTCAGCTTTCCTATAAATGTAGTAGAGCAGCTCTGTTGCACAGATGAAGAATGGGAAAATTGTCTCAATCTAATTTTACCTTTATTTAACTAGGCAAGTCAGTTAAGAACAAATTCTTATTTTCAATGACGGCCTAGGAACAGTGGGTTAACTGCCTGTTCAGGGGCAGAACGACAGATTTGTACCTCGTCAGCTCTGGGATTTGAACTTGCAACCTTCCGGTTACTAGTCCAACGCTCTAACCACTAGGCTACCCTGCCACCCCTAATGTTACCTCTATTCGTATCCCTTTAGGTTATAATCATGGCTTGCAGAGAAATTGAAATGGGAAAGGTAAATGCCCTTTTAGTCAGATTTTGAATAAAAAAAGGTACAGTGGAAGTGTGAACATATTATTGTACTGTATAATTGATCAACTTTGGTGCTGGTCTCCACTTGACTCATAATGTTGTTGTTTTTTTCCCTGACTTTTTTTTTTTTTAGAAAAAGTGTGAGCGCTATTGGACAACTGTCAAGGAAACAACCCCCTTTGGTCCCTTTATTGTCTCAAATGTACGTCTTTGATATATCTTCATTATATTGTATACTGTGAAGGTACACAGACCACAGAGAAGTTGTAGCTGCATTGACACAACTTTCAGTTAATCCAGATTTATCTTCTTAGTTGTATTACTATTCAGGAGTCGTCCCAGACAGATGGGTTGCCTCCCACAATGTCACCAATATTCCAGCATGCACAGAGTGCTGTCCCACTAGGCACAGATGTCAATTTAACGTATATTCCACATTGGTTAAGTGACATATTGAAATTATTCAACCAGTGTTTGCCCAGTGGGGTTGTTTTATAGTCTGGGTTTTCAGAGAATATTCAAGAAGACTTCCCTTTTTACCCAACATCCTCCACAGATGATGTGTCAGTTCCTGTGTACTAAGTTTACTCAGTTTGGTTATTTCATGGCATATTGACTCACATGTTGTTGTCTGCATAAAATCACAGGCACCTGTTTCAGGAAACACTAGAATATTTTTTATTGAAATGTTATCATGTTTTTACAGCTTGAAGAATCCAACCCAAATGAGGAAGTAGTCTTGAGGACTCTGACTGTGAGATTTCATAATGTAAGTGTCCAACTGTGAAACGGGTATTATTTTGTGTTGTTTTCCATCAGCAGCACTAGTCAAATAATTCTTCAGTATCGTAGAAAAACAAGTCAGTGTTATTATCCACATTGGATCATCTGATATTATTTGTTGGTATCCAGGAAGTTGAATGAGCGGGAGCCCGTGAAGTCATATGCAAACCATGTTTTCTGTTTGTCTAGGAAACACGGACTATCTCTCAATTCCAATACACAGCTTGGCCTGATCATGACATTCCATACACAGCTGGTGGTATTTTAGAAATGATGGATATGGCTCGAAAAGCCCAGGGAAACAACACTAGCCCTGTTCTCATCCACTGCAGGTCTGTTTGTCCCCTATACATGACATACAGCACAGCCCCTATGATTACTGTCTGCCCAGTGGACTTGTTGTGCTCCGAGAGGAAATTGTCGCACACAGAGACAGACTATGATCTATATGCCCATTAAAATGAATCAATGCATATCATTCAATGTTGTTTATCACAAGGCCACATGTACTCCTTGAGCTCTATGTGTTTTAATAATGCCATTTAGCTGGGCTCCTGAGTGGCTCAGAGGTCAAAGGAACTGCATCTCAGTGCCAGAGGCATCACTGGTTCAATCCTGGGGTGTATCACTACTGGGCGTTATTGGGAGTCCCATAGGGCGGCGCACAATTGGCCCAGCATTGTCTGGGTTTGGCCTGGGTAGGCCGTCATTGTATATAAGAATTTGTTCTTAACTGACATGCATATGTTAAATATTCAGTACCTGATGGGGTCTACCGTGTCATATCCAGACTTGGGAACTTCTCTGGTAATGTTTGAGTACTGCTGTCAGAGACTGAATGGAGCAGACCATGTATTTGGTTGTGTTTTGTACTTCCAGTGCTGGTTGTGGAAGAACAGGGGTGATTTGTGCCCTGGATTATGTTCATGATCTTCTTGTCACAAAGGTATGTTATGTTCATGATCTTCTTGTCACAAAGGTATGTTATGTTCATGATCTTCTTGTCAGAAAGGTAGTACTTATGTTCACTGCATTACATTGATGGCATCATTTAGGAAATTGGTTTTACAAGACCTTTGTAGACTGCAACTAAAAACAATAATACTTGTAAAAAATATATATATATTTTTTAAATATTGGTGGGTATGAGTGTTTTGACTAATGCATTCTCATATTTCTCCACCAGCAAATCAAAGGAGATTTCAATATCATGAAGATTGTAGTGGAACTAAGGAGACAGAGGCCATCAGCTGTTCAGACAAAGGTATTTTATTATCAGACAGAATTACATATGAGAAATTGTGTTTATTTTCTGCAGGGTGTTATATATCATGCAATAAATACTGTAATTCTCTCCTGTGGAAATGATGGCTTCAATCATCTTTTTTCCATCCTTCCAACCAGGAGCAGTATCAGTTTGTGTTTTCTGCCGTGGCTTATATGTTTGAGAAGGCTTTACGGTCACCTGAGAACAACTACCAGAATCTCACCAAGGTAAGACAGAAACAATTATCAGGTTTTTGTAATTGCTATCTCCAACCGACAGATGTCAGCCTTTCTAAAGGCAAAATACAACACAGTATTCAACACATGCCGTACTAGCATTCAGGTTCAAGCAAGCTTTACTAGAACAATAAGACATGAGAGGGTATGGAGTATTATTGGGGATTATTGACACATCTGTTTTGCGGTCAGATGCAGCGTTTACACAGGCAGCCCAATTCAGATCTTTTGCCCGGTCAGATCAGATCTTTTGCCAATAATTGGGCAAAAGATCAGAATTGGGTGGCCTGGACAGCCAGAGGTACAAGGCAAAGCTGACACAATATGTCAGTTTGTATGTTATTAGAAATAGAAACTAACAAAGGCCCCGTCTTTTCCTTGTGTCATCCATTCAATCTGATCATATTATACTTCCGTCTGACATTTCAATGTGATGAGTGGAGTAAAAAGAACATTAAAAAAAATGTTACGCAGGAAACCAGCCATCACGCTTCCTCTCTATGCAAATATTGGCACATTGAAGATGATTGTTCACACATTTTCATACAGAGCCTGAGCTTTAGAGACACAGTCCTATACCTCTCTGGTCCTTAACGGTTTATTTTGTTGTTTATAGAGCAACCAACCTCTCTATGATGACGTTGAGTCTGTGAAGACCTCTCCACCGATAACATCAGCCATCACTCAGCCACTTGAAAAAAGGTAGGAGCGAGAATTCTTTCTTTGTTCAGTCTGATGTGTGATGTGCATCAACATACACACAATAACAACAGTTTCTGACTTCAATAAGCAGCCTGAGATAATGGTATACCACAGTAAGGTTGTGGAGATGTTGACTTGCAGTTTGTGAGAGTGAGAAAGAGAGAGAGAGAGAGGGCGAGAATGAGAGAGAGTGAGAGAGAGAGAGAGAGGGCGAGAATGAGAGAGAGTGAGAGAGAGAGAGAGAGAGGGCGAGAATGAGAGAGAGTGTGTGTGAGAGAGAGAGAGAGAGAGAGAGAGAGAGGGCGAGAATGAGAGAGAGTGAGAGAGAGGCAGATAGAGAGAGAGAGAGACAGAAAGAGAGAGAGAGATTTAGGGAGCTTCCTGTTTTGTACAAGTGATTCCATTGTCATCTATTTCAGTTGGCTGTACAACAGGGTTTTGTGTTTGTTGGGTGTGTAGTTTTAGTGTACATAAGCTTATCGATACCAAGTCATTTATTCATATTTTGATTGATTGATTAAGTCAACTATTACAGAATACAATAGATATGATATGTACCTGCCTTGACAATCAAGCAAACACTATTAAAGTTGCAGTATGTAACTGTTGTGGTCAAATATACACTACCGTTCAAAAGTTTGGGGTCACTTAGAAATGTCCTTGTTTTGAAAGAAAAGCAAATTTTCTTGTCTATTAAAATCACATCAAATTGATCAGAAATACAGTGTAGACATTGTTAATGTTGTAAATTACTATTGTAGCTGGAAACGGCAGATTTTTTATGGAATATCTTCATAGGCGTACAGAGCCCCATTATCAGCAACCATACATTTCAAGCGGTTTAGTACAATGATTCAATGACACTATACTTGCTTGTTTTATCACAGAAACTGAAATTAGGCTAGTTTTAGCAACCAGGAAATGGCTGAGCGATATCTGTGTAGTGTACCTTTAATATTGCTAAATGTACTGTATATTCAAATACTGTGTTGTCGTTCACGTTGAAGATCTTGAAGTGAAAGGGACTTTAAGCCAGTTATTGTTAGTTACATTTGACATAACTTTAGGGAAACATAATTCATGAATCAGAAGGATGTCACCATTCCTGTACTACTAAACATTCATCATGCTGCAGAGGAAGTGACACACAGGGCTGTTAAACATCACTTTCACATCCTCTTTCCTCCCTCCCAGATGTTCAACTGTTTCCCCGCCAGCTCGTATCACAGGCTTAAACACAAATGATCTATATCTCTGTAAACATGGTCAAAGAGTCCGTAGGAAATCACTATTGTAACATTGACATTTTTAATCAATCTTAATTTCTATACCGATATACTAATGGTAAAAATCCACTGTGGAAGCCCCAGAAAGAAAACGGACTAGATAATGAAACTTCAGTCATATGTATAATAGTTATGGCCATCTAGAGTGTAGAGCAGAAACAATAAGGCCACATTTGTACTTTTTGCTTCTCACTGTTGATGGAATTGTGGATGTCTACTCCTCTTTAGAAATTCTAGTGTGCAGCCCAGAGCGCCTCAACTGTGCCAGCAGACGATGGATGACACCTATGCTGTGGTCAACAAGTCCAAACAGCTTCCGTCACCAGCCTCTTCCTCAGCTCCTCCGGCCGCTCTCCATCACTATGACAACGCAGAGCTGGGCACCCTGAAATGCCCCGCCACTGCTCTCTACAGCACGGTCAAGCCCAAGAGCAGGTGTCCTCCAGTCAAACCACCTCCAGCGGCCTCACCCATATATGACACAGCTAGACCGGCCAATCACAGGCTAGCTGAGGCCACGTTAGGGAAGGAACAGAGTGGCTATGAACAGGTCACAGGTGAGAGCATTTTAGGGAGACCAATCTGAGGCCAGCTCTGATTTTGTTTTAGTCATTATGCCTTGCAAAGAATATCCAGTATTTTAGAAGAGCATTGTAATCTAGATCTAGTAACCTCAGTCCAATACTGTGAAACTGGGGAAATTGTGTAATGTTTATTTACGACGGCATACACTGTCCTTTTAAGTATTAAATCAATGCGAAAAGTAATTTGAATCCTACATTGACCACAAAGGAGCAATATTTGTTTTCCATCTTCATTCAGTTTCTTGCCAGTAACAATTCCTTGACAGCCATATTGAGCTGTTTATGTGGAAAATGTTTTACTGATTCTTACTGTTTGCTTTTCTCTAGCTGAGCATCATTCCTCGATGGGAGATGACTATGAATATGTCTCAAATCCCATCAAAGACCTGACCAACAGCTGTACTCCTGGTAGCATGGGTGAATATCTGCTTGTGTTTGTGATACTGTTATCCAATGCCTTTTACTGTTACTATCCCGTGCCATTATAGCTACCCAATGTAATATCCATTTCCTCAGAATCTCATGATAATTGTGACTGGATGTCAAAACAAGGCTATGTAAAACTGTTAGTTGTACTTGCAGGTGCCTTCAACTAATCCCAAACACATTTCTCAACTGTCCCTCAGGGTTCAACTGTCGCATTAGGAAACCTAAAGGACCCCGGGATACCCCGGCAGAGTGGAGTCATGTGGAGAGATGATACAGCAACCCCATACCAGGCCTGGGATACCCCGGCAGAGTGGAGTCATGTGGAGAGATGATACAGCAACCCCATACCAGGCCTGGGAATGGGCTCTTTCTTTTGTAACCCTTTTGAGTTGGTATATTTTTCAGATCTGTTGTACCACTTCTTTATTTATTGTAATTGATATGACTGATGGAAATATATATATATATATATATATTATGAAACATCGTCCCATTCTGAGACAGGTATTGTTTTTGGATACTACACAGGTTTTGGATCTTCAGCTGTCCCCATTGGAGAAGCCTTTTAAAGAACCATTTTTGGTTCCAGGTAGAACCCTTTCCACAGAGGAACCCTGAAGGATTCCACCTGTAACCAGAAATTATTCTTCAAAGGGTTCTCCTATGTGGACAGTCGAAGAAGCCATTTGGAACTTTTTTTTTCTAAGAGTGTATTTACCAAATTCAAGTTATGGTGTGATGGCACTAACCAACAGGGGGCACTATAGTAACATGGGATAATGAGCTTTTCAATATTAACGAAACAGGTATTGTAAAATGTTTTTTCACAGGTATTTAAAAAAAATCTCTTCTCATTTCTGGTGACAAGGACTTACAATAAAGACAAAAATGTCTTCAAGGTTCTTTGAAATAAATCGTTGTATTAGGCCTGCTTACTTACCACAATCAATGCAGCATACATGTAGATACAACAAATGTTCTGGTGATCACATTAAAAACAATGTGCTTTACTTGAAAACACTTTGCCGAACATTCTGTGCTGGAAATACCAGCTTTGAAGATTGACCTCTGACTTCTGTGGCTATGCTGATATTGTGTTTCAGTCACGGAAATCTTCTTACACTCTGAAATGGACATCTGTGTATCTGCCAGATACCAAGCTGATACTCTGTCTGTCAAAAGCAACAACAAAAAAACTGAGAGAAGTCTCTCTGGAGATTAAGTCAGCAATGCACTTAAATAGCTAACATTATAGCTATGTTTTTGTTTACCTTTATTTAACTAAGCAAGTCAGTTAAGAACAAATTCTTAATTACAATGACAGCCTACCCCAACCAAACCCGGACGACGCTGGACCAATTGTGCGCCGCCCTATGGGACTCCCAATCACGGCCGGTTGTGATACAGCCTGGATTCAAACCAGGGTGTCGGTAGTGACACCTCTAGCACTAAGATGCAGGGCCCTAGACCTCTGCGCCACTCAGGAGTTTAGATGTGTGGTCCTATGTCATGTTCCTATAGAAAGTTGCCCATAAAACCTTTTTTTTTTTACCCAGCCGTGGAGACCCAACGCTGGGACGAGCGTGTGTGATAGACAATTGAGGGGGTGTTGCTAATGGCCACTCTGTGTTCTAGTTGGCAGTGCATGTGGGATGTCAAGGGTTTAAACTCGGCTGGATGGCTAATCCCATTCAACAGATGCTAATGTGAAAAGACAATCTAATGACCTGTACCATGGCTTCTCAACCCAAGCCTCCAGCTATCTCATAGCAACCCTTCACCCAGATTTAGCCACCACACACACACACAAACAAACACATATGCATTTTCACACACACACACACACACACACGCACACACACACACACACACATTAAAATGCACTAAAGCAAATCAATATTTTGACCTTTTTTCATTATTATTTGCTGCTGTGTCTGATGTATTGACTGGTGATATTAAATCTCCCTTTATGGGATCAATAGAAACCTTACCTTATCTTATTATAAACTCATGAAAATGAATCAGAACTAAATGAGCCTCTACAAATTATAGTAACTGTCATACTGAGTGGGACGTATTTAATACATCAGACTAAGAAAAGTAGATACAGATGTAGGATCTTAATTTGATCACTCTTTTGTTGCTGAGTATTTTCCTGCACCGAAATGCAGATGAGCTTTGTGATTTACATAGATTCACTGAAAACCCACACTAACACATGGTTGCATTAACAGTATTTAACTTTTTATGTAGCCTATACTTTTGGCCAGCTAAAAGCCTTACCACCGATCAAGCAACATTATGGACTAAAGTCCATTTGCTGCAAGATTGTTTTGCTGTGACAATATAGGTCATATTAAGATCCTACATATGTATCTGGATAGCATTACATTAAAATGTCACAAGTTTTTTTGTATTTTTTAACTATTTAGAATGGATGTTTCTGAAGTTTGTTCATGTTTCCGGAGAGTACAACACAGAGAAAGTGTAAATACCGCCCTCTTAGGACACAATTGTTTCTCGTTATAACCAAGTTAACTAAAACTGTTAACAATAGTCTATGGCCATTGTGTAAACTCCAGACATATTAGGGTAGGCACCTGGAAATGGATCCTGATCTGTTTAATCTTTTTACGAGCAAAGAAGTATTGATTGGTCGATACCTTGCATCTGATTTCATTTCCCATCTGTTTTCTTACTGAAATTACCATTCATTACATTCAGGCAAATACATTTTACAGTAAGACCTTTACTATCTTTCAGATCAAATATCAAGGAAATAAATCCATATATGAATAAAGAAAAATAACATTCTGTGTGAAATGAGTGTAAGGGAATTGGAGAGGGAGGGTGAGATTCCAACATGAGCCCAGGCCTTTGTGACTAGGTGTGATGGTATTGAGTGAATAGGCCAAGTTTTGGATGTACAGTGCCTTGCGAAAGTATTCGGCCCCCTTGAACTTTGCGACCTTTTGCCACATTTCAGGCTTCAAACATAAAGATATAAAACTGTATTTTTTTGTGAAGAATCAACATTTACATTTAACAACAAGTGGGACACAATCATGAAGTGGAATGACATTTATTGGATATTTCAAACTTTTTTAACAATTCAAAAACTGAAGAATTGGGTGTGCAAAATTATTCAGCCCCCTTAAGTTAATACTTTGTAGCTTGGGGCGATTACAGCTGTAAGTCGCTTGGGGTATGTCTCTATCAGTTTTGCACATCAAGAGACTGAAATTTTTTCCCATTCCTCTTTGCAAAACAGCTCGAGCTCAGTTAGGTTGGATGGAGAGCATTTGTGAACAGCAGTTTTCAGTTCTTTCCACAGATTCTCGATTGGATTCAGGTCTGGACTTTGACTTCGCCATTCTAACACCTGGATATGTTTATTTTTGAACCATTCCATTGTAGATTTTGCTTTATGTTTTGGATCATTGTCTTGTTGGAAGACAAATCTCCGTCCCAGTCTCAGGTCTTTTGCAGACTCCATCAGGTTTTCTTCCAGAATGGTCCTGTATTTGGCTCCATCCATCTTCCCATCAATTTTAACCATCTTCCCTGTCCCTCCTGAAGAAAAGCAGGCCCAAACCATGATGCTGCCACCACCATGTTTGACAGTGGGGATGGTGTGTTCAGGGTGATGAGCTGTGTTGCTTTTACGCCAAACATAACGTTTTGCATTGTTGCCAAAAAGTTCAATTTTGGTTTCATCTGACCAGAGCACCTTCTTCCACATGTTTGGTGTGTCTCCCAGGTGGCTTGTGGCAAACTTTAAACGACACTTTTTATGGATATCTTTAAGAAATGACTTTCTTCTTGCCACTCTTCCATAAAGGCCAGATTTGTGCAATATACGACTGATTGTTGTCCTATGGACAGAGTCTCCCACCTCAGCTGTAGATCTCTGCAGTTCATCCAGAGTGATCATGGGCCTCTTGGCTGCATCTCTGATCAGTCTTCTCCTTGTATGAGCTGAAAGTTTAGAGGGACGGCCAGGTCTTGGTAGATTTGCAGTGGTCTGATACTCCTTCCATTTCAATATTATCGCTTGCACAGTGCTCCTTGGGATGTTTAAAGCTTGGGAAATCTTTTTGTATCCAAACCGCTTTAAACTTCTTCACAACAGTATCTCGGACCTGCCTGGTGTGTTCCTTGTTCTTCATGATGCTCTCTGCGCTTTTAACGGACCTCTGAGACTATCACAGTGCAGGTGCATTTATACGGAGACTTGATTACACACAGGTGGATTGTATTTATCATCATTAGTCATTTAGGTCAACATTGGATCATTCAGAGATCCTCACTGAACTTCTGGAGAGAGTTTGCTGCACTGAAAGTAAAGGGGCTGAATTATTTTGCATGCCCAATTTTTCAGTTTTTGATTTGTTAAAAAAGTTTGAAATATCCAATAAATGTCGTTCCACTTCATGATTGTGTCCCACTTGTTGTTGATTCTTCACAAAAAAATACAGTTTTATATCTTTATGTTTGAAGCCTGAAATGTGGCAAAAGGTCGCAAAGTTCAAGGGGGCCGAATACTTTCGCAAGGCACTGTATCTTGCTCTGAGCTGCAGAGGGTTAGAGCCAGAAGAAGTGAAGTAGGGGGATGCAGGGGTGAAAGGGAGTTAGTTTGGACCGGTGTCAAAAGGTCTGTGAGACAGGAGGGAGAGAGGGGAAGAGGCTGCTTTCAATTAAAGACCTGGCAGGACTGGACGCTCAGTAGTTTGACTCTGGTGAAAAGAGGCGAAAGTTCAATAGCTGTAATGTAATCCACATAATTACGTGTATTATTTATTTTACATTATGACACTTCCAAACCAACAGAAAGTCCACTGGATTACACCATAGCGATGGAATGTGTCGTGAGTGACAGTGCACCTTTAAGGATTGCCAGGATCTGGGCATTCTGTAGCGATCTCAGAATAACTCTGAGATAAAACATTGTCCAAGGAATGAAACATGTTTATAAATAGTAAACACAGAAGATAAATATTTGGTAATTGGCAACAGTATGCTTCTTTATTTTGTTCATCTAACATGTGCAGTGCAGTATCACTCAGCTCCACAGTGTTTTCATTTGAAGACGACTAAACAAACACCTCTTTTTGAACAAGTATGCTAGGCCTCCCTTCCTGTTGTCTCCGTGTTCACTGACTCACTCCTCTCTGTCTCAATGTTTTCCTGTCTCAGGGCCTTTGTCAGTTCCCCCTAGCCTTCAAACTGTAATCTAAAATGTGTCACCATCCCTGGATGTGTTTTTCATTAATCAATTGATATGGGATTAAGCAAAATGACAGCGTAGAGCCGAGGAGTAACTGACTCCTCTCCTCTTCAGTTTGATAATGCCTGTGAGTTGGCCTCTCTGGGGCAAAGAGCTGGTGTGTAGGAGGTTTGGGAATGTACTTTGATTACAGCAAAGGATGCTGGTAGAGCAGGCAGGACCTGTGGTTACAGTGGATTATACTCCCGCTGAAATGTATACATACTGTGCTCTGCCCTGCCTCACTCCCCCATCTCTCTCTCTCTCTCTCTCTCTCTCTCTCTCTCTCTCTCTCTCTCTCTCTCTCTCTCTCTCTCTCTCTCTCTCTCTCTGTCCATCATTCTCTCTCTTCAACCACAAAGTACAGCTCTTTCTGTAGCTGAAGCAGAGGGGTGGCACAGAGAGCTGGAACAGGGTGAGTGTGCTGCGTGGCAGTGGCTTTGTGGATGCAGCTCCAAGACTTGGGCTGTTGGCTCGAAGAGTGGAAAGGAGACCACAGGCATGAATTGGATTTCAAGTGGAAAGGCCTGTGTATCAGTGAACGACAGCTGCTTACCAAATTGCCACTCACTTAACCATCCCTGATACCAGCCATTACCTACTGTCCAATACCTATGACATGACGCCCTGAGCATAGACAATCTTTATTGAACGATCACCATACATAGATAGGTATGAGTGGATTGCAAAATTCTGGGAACTTTCAATAAATTCCCTGGTTTCCCAGCAATCCTGGTTGGAGATTTCTGGATCTCTTGCTTATTCCCTTCTTATTCTGGGGATCCTCCAACCGGGATTTCAGAAAAACCAAGGAATTTTGCAACCCTATGTATGACCCTATGTACCTCCATTATGATCTCTATAGCAAAAATACATCTGTGTTTTCTGCATCAACAATATTCCATTTGTTGAGCCGTTGTTTATCGTTGACTCTAGCCTATTAGCATTCCCAATATCACTGTATAAGATACTGCTGTATTTACTGTAGGTCACAGGTGATTGATGGCACCTTAACTGGGGAGGACGGCTCATAGTAATGGCTGGAACAGAATACATGGAATGCTATCGGAACACATCAAACACGTGGTTTCCATGTTTGACACCATTCTATTCACACCATTCCAGACATTATTATGAACCGTCCTCCCCTCAGCAGCCTCCTGTGCTGTAGATTATTTTGGCATCTCAGGTTGTGAGTTTGACTCAATATATTGCCACAAGAAATGTCTTGTCAATCGAGTAGCAAAACGAATGGATAACTCTACAGAGTTTAGTGCGAACTGAAAAGTAACCCCCCCCAAATATCCTACAAACTGGAATAGTGGGAATACTGTTGTTACTGTTGTTGCCTAGCAACTGTTTCAGCTCTACTTCAACGTTTTCTTGATTTTTTTGTTGTTGTTGCAATAAGATTTCAACTTTAGTGAACTGCAGTGATATGGTGCATTATGAGACACAGTGCATTACGCTTTTATTTATTTATTACTGTGCATCGTCACACTTGATAAGTGTTCTCTCATGTTATATTTTAAGTTTGAGTTTGAGATCAGTTGTTTTCCATTACAAACTCAGGCAAACAAACACATTCGAAAGAAAATGAGCACATAAACCACTGCAGGAAAGGCCCCAAAATATGCCTGTACGATGATACAGGACTACTGGCTTGGTTTTAACGAGACCTTTCATGAGATACAGGCTCAACCAGTCAAATTGTTCCCTCTCCACCTCGCTGTGGTTTGGGGAGGAGGAGGGTGCTCTCTGTGGTCTGGACCCTCTAAACTACGCACATGATTTCACTAACAGCTGTAGTGGCTTATTGAGGCCAGATGTGAGGCTCATGGGGCTGAAGCTGCAGCGCTGGGGAAAGAGCAGCCTGGGGACAGGCCTAAGCACTCAGAAGTCAATAGAGAGGGGCATTGTCATGCATGCTGCAACCCTTTTTATGGTGACTTGAGCAAATTAACAGGGAGTAGGCATCAATTTACACGTAGATTCCTCCGTAATAGTCAAATGTTTTGTTTGCCAAGTCTCTCTCTCTCACTCTCTCTCTGTGTGTGTGTGTGTGTGTGTGTGTGTGTGTGTGTGTGTGTGTGTGTGTGTGTGTGTGTGTGTGTGTGTGTGTGTGTGTGTGTGTGTGTGTGTGTGTGTGTGTGTTGTGTGTGTGTGTGTGTGTGTGTGTGTGTATGTGTGTGTGTGTGTGTGTGTGTGCGTGCGCGCGTGTGTGTGCACGTGTGTGTGCGTGTGCGTGCGTGCGTGCGTGTGTGTGTGTGTGTGTGTGTGCACGTGTGTGTGTGTGCGTGTGCTTGTCATGAACATTTCCAACTTGACTTGTTTTACAAAGAAAAACAACAGGGGAATGATCATTTCTGTTTGATCCCTGGAAATGCCCATTAACCATTTTGGATGTAAACATATGATGTGAGAGTTGAACTCGGCAGAGCAGTTTGGAACCCTCTTTCTTATTTGTCTATTAACTCATTTACTGCCTGGTGACGTCAGGCAGGCCACAACTCCAGGAAAAAAAATTCAGGCAGTCTTTTCAAACAGCTCTGACACTAACACCTCTGACACTCATTTTCACAATTTCACAGTATTATTCCAACATCATAGAGTCAAAATATAAAACTCAGAGCTTTTAAGACACGTCTACAATACAGCAACGTCTCAAGTCGTTTTCAGACGCAGGCGATGGCTGGGTGTGTAGGTTGGCTTCTGTACCAGCATGATGCTTTAAAATTATATTCTAGTACAGCTGAAGGTTTTGGCAAAGACCGAGAAGAGGATGAGGATGTCTGTTTCACTCAGTGACCATTTTTGTTATTGATTAAATAATCCAAACACATTCTGTCAGCACAAGAAGAATGTTTGTTGTCTTACCCTGGAGACATTTGACTATCTGCTATGACTGAGTGTGCAAAGCTGTCATCAAGGCAAATGGTGGCTACTTGGAAGAATCTAAACATTTAAAATATATTTTTATTTGTTTGGTTACTGTGTTATTTCATAGTTTTGATGTCTTCACTATTATTCTAACTATTATTCTACAATTTAGAAAATAGTTTAAACAAATAAAGAAACCCCTTGAATGAGTAGGTGTGTCCAAACTTTTGACTGGTACTGTATATATGAACTAATTTGTTTGATTTTTGCACTCCTATAGCCACTGGGGGGCAGTGGTGGCTTCTATGGGGTAGAGTGCAGTTTCAAGCACATCACCCAAACAGAGGCAGCCTCTCAGGCTGACTGACTGACTACAACACAGGCTAATGTTTAACATTGGCCATAATGTTTCCAGCCTCTGAAATTGCCATCATAATATCTCATTTCAAAGGCTGAATTGAAAATATTAATGGGCGCTTAAATTATTTATTGATATTGAGGTTAATGAAGTTTAAATGCAGCAATCCTAACAATATACACTATATTTACAAAAGTACGTGGACCTCCCTTCAAATGAGTGGATTCGTCTATTTTATCCATACCTGTTGCTGACAGGTGTATTAAATTGAGCACACACCCATGCAATCTCCATGGACAAACATTTACAGTAGAATGGCCTTGCTGAAGAGCTCAGTGACTTTCAACGTGACACCGTCATAGGATGCTACCTTTCCAACAAGTCAGTTCGGAACATTTATTTCCTGCTAGAGCTGCCCCAGTCAACTTTAAGTGCTGTTATTTTGAAGTAGGTGCAACAACAGCTCAGCCACAAAGTGGTAGGCCACACAAGCTCACAGAGCGGGACCACCGAGTGCTGAAGCGCATAGCAGTTGCAACACTCTCTACCAAGTTCCAAACTGCCTCTGGAAGCAACGTCAGCACAACAACTGTTTGTCGGGCGCTTCATGAAATGGGTTTCCATGGCCGAGCAGCCGCAGACAAGCCTAAGATCACCATGCACAATGCCAAGCGTCGACTGGAGTGGTGTAAAGCTCACCGCCATTGAACTCTGTAGCAGTTGAAACGCGTTCTCTGGAGTGATGAATCACACTTCACGATCTCGGCAGTCTGACGGACGAATCTGGCTTTAGCCAGGAGAACCGTTGTCCGTTGTCCACAGACTTCTGGTCATTCAGTGTAACACTCACGACATGTGTGTCTCTAATACACCCTGGCTCCACTCCAACCCCATGAGTAGGCAGGACCCATAGGGGATTACTGCTTCTGAACTGCACGCTCGTGAAATTGCCCGAGTCTAATAATGTACAGTATGCAATCTAATTAATAAGGATACTTCCAGGGAGAACCTGACATCATCACAAATGACAGACTCCACCTAGAGGCTATTTCATTCTATCAAATGGTAAATTAATATTACAGAACTGGACTGAGACCATATCCGGCACTATAAAGACCTTGTACCGTAGTCCTGTATGGAAAATGCCTCCCAATATCATTCTGGTTTCCATTTTTTGTGACTGGCATGTTATCATTGTCCCATGATGATAGTACTGCCTGGCATGTTATCATTGTCCCATGGTGATAGTACTGCCTGGCATGTTATCATTGTCCCATGATAATAGTACTGCCTTGCATGTTATCATTGTCCCATGATGATAGTACTGCCTTGCATGTTATCATTGTCCCATGATGATAGTACTGCCTTGCATGTTATCATTGTCCCATGGTGATAGTACTGCCTTGCATGTTATCATTGTCCCATGATGATAGTACTGCCTGGCATGTTATCATTGTCCCATGATGATAGTACTGCCTTGCATGTTATCATTGTCCCATGATGATAGTACTGCCTGGCATGTTATCATTGTCCCATGATGATAGCACTGCCTGGCATGTTATCATTGTCCCATGATGATAGTACTGCCTGGCATGTTATCATTGTCCCATGATGATAGTACTGCCTTGCATGTTATCATTGTCCCATGATGATAGTACTGCCTGGCATGTTATCATTGTCCCATGATGATAGTACTGCCTGGCATGTTATCATTGTCCCATGATGATAGTACTGCCTTGCATGTTATCATTGTCCCATGATGATAGTACTGCCTGGCATGTTATCATTGTCCCATGATGATAGTACTGCCTGGCATGTTATCATTGTCCCATGATGATAGTACTGCCTGGCATGTTATCATTGTCCCATGATGATAGTACTGCCTGGCATGTTATCATTGTCCCATGATGATAGTACTGCCTGGCATGTTATCATTGTCCCATGATGATAGTACTGCCTGGCATGTTATCATTGTCCCATGATGATAGTACTGCCTGGCATGTTATCATTGTCCCATGATGATAGTACTGCCTGGCATGTTATCATTGTCCCATGATGATAGTACTGCCTTGCATGTTATCATTGTCCCATGATGATAGTACTGCCTGGCATGTTATCATTGTCCCATGATGATAGTACTGCCTGGCATGTTATCATTGTCCCATGATGATAGTACTGCCTGGCATGTTATCATTGTCCCATGATGATAGTACTGCCTGGCATGTTATCATTGTCCCATGATGATAGTACTGCCTGGCATGTTATCATTGTCCCATGATGATAGTACTGCCTGGCATGTTATCATTGTCCCATGATGATAGTACTGCCTGGCATGTTATCATTGTCCCATGATGATAGTACTGCCTGGCATGTTATCATTGTCCCATGATGATAGTACTGCCTGGCATGTTATCATTGTCCCATGATGATAGTACTGCCTTGCATGTTATCATTGTCCCATGATGATAGTACTGCCTGGCATGTTATCATTGTCCCATGATGATAGTACTGCCTGGCATGTTATCATTGTCCCATGATGATAGTACTGCCTGGCATGTTATCATTGTCCCATGATGATAGTACTGCCTGGCATGTTATCATTGTCCCATGATGATAGTACTGCCTGGCATGTTATCATTGTCCCATGATGATAGTACTGCCTTGCATGTTATCATTGTCCCATGATGATAGCACTGCCTGGCATGTTATCATTGTCCCATGATGATAGTACTGCCTGGCATGTTATCATTGTCCCATGATGATAGTACTGCCTGGCATGTTATCATTGTCCCATGATGATAGTACTGCCTGGCATGTTATCATTGTCCCATGATGATAGTACTGCCTGGCATGTTATCATTGTCCCATGATGATAGTACTGCCTTGCATGTTATCATTGTCCCATGATGATAGTACTGCCTTGCATGTTATCATTGTCCCATGATGATAGCACTGCCTGGCATGTTATCATTGTCCCATGATGATAGTACTGCCTGGCATGTTATCATTGTCCCATGATGATAGTACTGCCTGGCATGTTATCATTGTCCCATGATGATAGTACTGCCTGGCATGTTATCATTGTCCCATGATGATAGTACTGCCTGGCATGTTATCATTGTCCCATGATGATAGTACTGCCTTGCATGTTATCATTGTCCCATGATGATAGTACTGCCTTGCATGTTATCATTGTCCCATGATGATAGCACTGCCTGGCATGTTATCATTGTCCCATGATGATAGTACTGCCTGGCATGTTATCATTGTCCCATGATGATAGTACTGCCTGGCATGTTATCATTGTCCCATGATGATAGTACTGCCTGGCATGTTATCATTGTCCCATGATGATAGTACTGCCTGGCATGTTATCATTGTCCCATGATGATAGTACTGCCTGGCATGTTATCATTGTCCCATGATGATAGTACTGCCTTGCATGTTATCATTGTCCCATGATGATAGTACTGCCTGGCATGTTATCATTGTCCCATGATGATAGTACTGCCTGGCATGTTATCATTGTCCCATGATGATAGCACTGCCTGGCATGTTATCATTGTCCCATGATGATAGCACTGCCTGGCATGTTATCATTGTCCCATGATGATAGTACTGCCTGGCATGTTATCATTGTCCCATGATGATAGTACTGCCTGGCATGTTATCATTGTCCCATGATGATAGTACTGCCTGGCATGTTATCATTGTCCCATGATGATAGTACTGCCTGGCATGTTATCATTGTCCCATGATGATAGTACTGCCTGGCATGTTATCATTGTCCCATGATGATAGTACTGCCTGGCATGTTATCATTGTCCCATGATGATAGTACTGCCTGGCATGTTATCATTGTCCCATGATGATAGTACTGCCTGGCATGTTATCATTGTCCCATGATGATAGTACTGCCTGGCATGTTATCATTGTCCCATGATGATAGTACTGCCTGGCATGTTATCATTGTCCCATGATGATAGTACTGCCTGGCATGTTATCATTGTCCCATGATGATAGTACTGCCTGGCATGTTATCATTGTCCCATGATGATAGTACTGCCTGGCATGTTATCATTGTCCCATGATGATAGTACTGCCTGGCATGTTATCATTGTCCCATGATGATAGTACTGCCTTGCATGTTATCATTGTCCCATGATGATAGTACTGCCTGGCATGTTATCATTGTCCCATGATGATAGTACTGCCCGCTTTGTAGACTGATATAAGGATATTCATTTTTGAATTGTTTAGATCTTTGGAAACACAACAATTAGGATTGCAAAATTTCTGAAGCATGCAATATATTCCCTGGTCATTTAATAAAAGTTACAAAAATTGTGCAACCATAATTCTAGTAGTTCCAACCCATCTTGGAAGAACACCCGACAGCAAATATGATTGGAGGATGGCTCCAGTAAAGAAGATGGGGTCCCTGTGATGAGGGTCGTGTTTTTCAAAGGAAACCATATGGTCGTTTCATCTACACCAGGGGGTTCATGGTCCTGTATTTCCTCTGCTCACATCTCCTAGCCTTCGGCAGGGGCCCGTTCTCCGAAAGCACAGTGTGGTCGAGGAACTTAGGAGGAAGTTCTGTCTTCCTCAAGTGGCTTCAATTAGAGACCGTCACAATTACAGAGGGAGGGAGTACAAGTGGTCAAACCTGCCAAGCTCAAACTCCAACTGGATTACAGGGACAGGGACATGGAGGCTACCACAGCGAGCTAGGCTACTTGGTGATTCCTAACCCACCCAACCAAGGGTTATTTTAGGAACTCTCCGGTTTCTGTGTCTGGACTGATCTAATTTCACTCCGTTCAACCCAATGACTGATTCAACCTCTTCAGACTAGAATACCATACTGCCGTAGGATGCAAATGTTTGTTTTGTATGGTTTCACTTCCAAGGCCCCATGAAGGCCCTTATATGTTGATAAATACAAATGCTTTCAACACTATTAATCTATACCACAACAAAGAGCACTATAGTTTGTGGTGATTTGTATTCTGCTTTAGCTGAATTGTCTTTACTGCACTGTGGGATTGCAAGTGTCAGTCCTCCTAAACTGGCTATTACTTGACACATGATTTGAATAAGTGTATTGCTTTGCTGCTTGCTGGTGGATGGCATGAAACCACATAACTGGTAAACGACAGACAACGTTGGTAGATTATAACTCCCAATAAGGTGCATATTGCAGCTTTAGAATAAGTTAATACTGAATGTCTTATATATTTACACTGTTCAGAGCAAACGCTAGTCTAAAGTAATTTTTATTTTTCAGTTTTCTCCATGTACTGTATTTCTGCATGTTAACAATATAGTGAACAACTTGTTTACAGTGACACTGTTCTGATATTGTCCCCAAGCATCCTGTCTCTTGTTTGAAATGTCTGTTTTTACAATATCAAACTACATATCCTTTAATATTGGTTTTATATTGAGGAATAAACATTAGGTTTATGAAATTGAAACCTACTTATTTCTGTCTTAACATCTATAACTTATCAGTTTTTTTTTACTCCGAATAGTAGCAGATCTATAACGTTAATTCAGATCTCTTGGAACGGGAAGGTGTGCGGTTTATAAACGTTTATAACTGTTTTATTGCATGTTTTAATAACAAAGTGACGATTATGTCCACGTGAGGGAGTTTAGATTTTTATTTTTTATTCTGCAACATATTTAACTTTCACATTTTTCTCTTCCTTATTTTGTATCAAACATCTCTATCCGCCTTGAAAATCCAGCCTTCTCTCTAACATCTGGGTTTGGTAGAAAAATACTCGATTATGGGCGAGCCTTTTCCAACTACTATTAGGGTAGATTTAAGCGCATGCCAAATGTGATCATATATAATCATTATTCAAAAACACCAAATGTGAAGACAAAACGGTATTGTAATTAAATCCATGTAATAATGCATTAGTAACTTAATGTAGCAATTATATTTGATCTTATTATATGGTTTAGTGAGCAATAATGAGTTTGAATCCCCTTGTTGAAATTGGTACGTTCCATAAAGGGATAGCTACCCAGCCTTGCTCATCCAGGAGAAAATAAGACCGTTCCTAAATGTGTAGAGAGTGCCATGCGATTCAAGCAGTGAGTGCTCTGTTGGTTTATTTCGAGGATTTTGCGCAGAATTATAACTAATTAACACATAATTATAGGCCTATATGATAACCGCGGGAAAAAGAACTGCACGTGGTTGTGGATGTAACTGTTGCACTTTAAGTACAGGTAGGTCCACGAGCCTGTGTTTCGTTACTGATCTCATTTTACGATGCTGCTGAAACATAGTGGCTAGCGTTTGAATCCGAAGCATGCTTTTTAAACCATGACTGGGCTTTATAGTACTTTTGAAACATCATGCAGTTTGTATACTGAAAGTGTCGATAACACATTCATAAGCAATAGTCAGTAGGACTGCATGCTTTAGTTGTATAATGCTTTTAGAAAGGGTGCATGAGGTCTTGGATATGTAAGCGGCATAGTGTGATGCAAGGAGCCGCCGCCGCTCCTTTCAGAACAAAGCCAAAGGGGCGTTAAAAACATTAGTTATCTGATGGAAAAACAGATCCATTTGCCTTGTGATCATTTCATTTAACATGTGAACGCCCTGGTCTTCATACATAGTTCCTTTTTTATTTATTTTTTGCCAAACGAAACGTTAATTATATTCCTCCATGTGCATCTATCTGATAACATCATGGATATTTTCCTAGAGTTTATTAAACCAAAACAGACAGTAGACTAACTATCATGTAGGTTAATTGTCAACATGAACGTTTATCTTGGCAGATGAATGTTATCAAATTGACTAAAATAGTCTTCCAAGCAGGACCTAACGTTACCAATTGGATTACTCTGGCTGCTTCACGAGCAGGGTGTATTCGGCTCCGGGTTGTTTTCACATATAGGCTACCGTCTGACACATCTGCAACAGCTCCGGTGAAATATTGTCACGTGACCTCACGTTTTTATCAGAAAAATATGCATATGAATTAGAAACATATTCCATTCTGTGAATAATTATCATGTAATAGTGTACCCATTGCTTGTGATGTCCTTCTCAATAATTAAGACAACGGATTTCTTCATAATGCAATTTCAAATCACGTAGCCTATTTTATCCCAATGGAGTATTGATGGTTTCATAAGGGAGGAAACTGCAGGTGATACAATGTGTATCTTCACAACAATGAAGAGTATAGCCAAAGTTGGCAACAATGATGTTTAAATAACAGGTTAAAGGGAGATTGTATTTTACACAGGGTCAACACACGGGCAGCCCTGCACACGTGTCACAAAACATTTGTCTCTTGTCTGATGTCTGGTTGTCTTTGTTGTTATCATGGCAGCATAATGTCCGTTTCCAGACTAATCACGATAGTTTGAGATTATTAGGGAAATAAACTAATGTAGGGACAACCTTTCACCCTCACTGTGGGAATAGGATTTAGCCTATTCCCACAGGTTAAAGCACTAACAGCTGTATCTGCAGCATTCATGAATGGGAAAATTGGTTGTGGAAAAAAAGGCTATGGAACCCCTAATACACTAAATTGCATACCTCAAAACCTATTGTCTCAGCTATATCAGAGAGCAGATATGGCCAGCCAGGTCAGGCATGGGATCTTGAAATCACAGAAGCGAGATTCCACCCTGCATTTGTCATTGTATAAGCTTACAAAGGGGCATTCAGAGTTTCATGATATCATTGACTGAGTAAGTGTCCAGCCTTAGTTGGTCAGGGACAGTCATAGACATTGGTAATCACTGAGCAATAGCTTCTGTCTACAAGCCGTTTGTCAGTTTAATGTCATCCTCTCCATTGTCTGCTGCTGCTCTGCCATGAAGGTAACACACTTAGCTTTTATCTTTAATGACATCTGTCTTTTCCCCCCTCGGCAGGTGATTTCTGTCCCCCTCTTCCCAAAGGTAATGGGGGAGGTTTTTTAATGGATACACCCTCCAGACGAGGTTACATATGATAGGTTACATGTAGAGTAGAAACACATTGAGTTTATTTATTGTTGAATAAAGGTTAAAACATGTTTTATTATAATGTGAACCTCATGCTCACAGTTTTATCTTGGCCATTGTAATGGATAAAGTAATGCTACCCATTCATTAATTGTCTGACCAAAAACCAAATGGAGCATCCCAATGGGAACACTCTGGTTTTCCATACCACTATCTGTGGCTGTGCAATGGAATATCCATTCCATACCCATGTTGTCCCTTAGCTCAATGTGTGGTACTGTTGAATCAGCTGTGTAATAAGCTAGTTTCCCTGAAGTGGTGTTTGGTGTGAGTGGTGTTTGGTGTGAGTGGTGTTTGGTGTGAGTGGTGTTTGGTGTGAGTGGTGTTTGGTGTGAGTGGTGTTTGGTGTGGGTGGTGTTTGGTGTGGGTGGTGTTTGGTGTGAGTGGTGTTTGGTGTGAGTGGTGTTTGGTGTGGGTGGTGTTTGGTGTGGGTGGTGTTTGGTGTGAGTGGTGTTTGGTGTGAGTGGTGTTTGGTGTGGGTGGTGTTTGGTGTGAGTGGTGTTTGGTGTGAGTGGTGTTTGGTGTGAGTGGTGTTTGGTGTGAGTGGTGTTTGGTGTGAGTGGTGTTTGGTATGAGTGGTGTTTTGAGATCGGTTTGCAACGCCAGGATAGTTGGTTGGATTCCCTGGAACACCCATACTCGTTTGGATAAAAGTGTCTGCTAAATGGCACATATTATTATTTATTAATTATGGACAACATTGGGCCAGTGTCTCAGCCAGGATGCCTGTTCTCATGTCTGGTGTAACAGTGGGAGAACAGAGGGAACTGCTGACCCTGGAATCATACAGAATGATAAACAGGACTAAAATA